>NC_071257.1:22643680-22736180 GCF_023375685.1 Ictalurus furcatus | reverse complement strand
ATTGGCACCCTGTCCAGGGTGTACCCCGCCTTGTGCCCGATGCTCCCTGGTATAGGCTCCAGGTTCCCCGTGACCCTTAAGCATAAGCGGCATAGAAGATGGATGGATGGATGGATGGATAATAAATTAAGCTGAATGAGTCTTTTACTGAAGGTGCACTGCTGTTTGACCATTAGGGCAAGAAGGGGATGTGATAGTCCAGGATGGATAATAGTTTGCTTAGTGTCCTCCTTTCAACAACCATCTCAAAACTATCTGGGCCATCCCAGGACAGAGCCAGCCTTCTTTAATAGTTTGTTGAGATTCCTTGCTTCTCTGGCTCTAATGCTAGCCCCCAGCATATTGACACAAAGAAGACAGTACTTAAAGATAGACTATAAGGTACATAACTAGACGATAGATACAAAAGATAATGGCACTACTTTCCTTAGAAAGGTAAGGGACCGTTTAGTACCATTTTCTCTGATAGTGGATGTCTGCAGGCATATACAGTAGCACAGAGCACAGGTCTACAGCAATTTAGTACTGGAGACAGACCAATATCAAACAATATTTTTAATAGGCCTAGGTGTGAATGCGAATCATATGGTAGTGGCGGATGGGTGATGGTAAAAAGCCTTACACATTTACAAAGAAAGAAAAGATGAGGGACTAATTTGCAAACCTCGGCTCAGCTACAGCACTGTTTCACCACCAGAGGACACTCATACTATGTCTAAAGCTCTATCGCTTTCAAAAGTACTCCTTTCATTAATTTCTACTTTTACATGTAGGCTACTTCCCCACATGATGTTCGTGTTGTGCACGTTTTCTTTTGTGTCGATATGAATGAAATAAAAGGGGTGTCACTATTAGGCATCATGGTTTACTCACGCTGAAAAACCGATTCGTCTGATCTAGAAGTTTCTCTAGAGTAAGCCCATGTCACTTCCGGATAAAATCAAGAAAGGAGACGTTTACTGTCATGCAGAGAGTGACAGATTCATGAAACTGTATTCATCTATAGCCTACAACTTTCACACCGCATTCCTGGCTGTACACTATGCACTTTAGTCTAGTATTATTGTACTGTGTGTTTGTCTTTGATGCTGTGGTTATACACCTGTTGGGTGGAGCAGGGGAAGAGCCTAAGCTGATGCAAACAGATGTGTTGCCCTACACCAGTGTCTGAGCATTTACCTCCACACGGTTTAGTTATTGCGATGGACTTTTTATAACCGAAACGTATTCGACAAGTGGGGTCATGGGGTCTAAATGCAACATTATGCCGGAAGCGTATTTACATTCTTTAAAAAGAATAATTTAATCAAACCGGATTGTTTGTTTTGAGTAGTTTGAATACTGCAGTTCTATGTAATCTTCCACACGCGACACACTGCACTGCGTTGTTCTTTTCAGGTCGTCGTCTCCTAACTTTTTTCCTAATGGATCGCTTAAAGGTAGTTTTGCAATATTTCCAGTCGAATTCCGAGTCCATTTCTAATGGTATATGCGTGCTGCTGGCTCTGGTAGCGGTGAAACTCTACACGAGCTTTGATTTCAACTGCCCTTGTCTGCCGCAGTACAATAAAATGTACGCACTCGGTGTGATGTTTGTTCCTCCGGTTATTCTCTTCTTACTCGGAATTTTGGTTAATCGGCATACTGGAGTGATGATGGAGGAATGGGCCAGACCTACAGGCAGGAGGGCCAAAAATCCAGCTGTTGTGAAGTAAGCCTTCTCTTTGTTATTAAATTACCTGAATCAAATGATGAAACTTTAATGGAGGGAATGTTGTTTCTCATGCAAGTCTATTTTATAAAACTGTGTCAGTCCAATAGTCTATTTCCATTCCTGTTTTGGGTTTAAACAAGCAACTCTCCTATAGGTATTTGTTTTCAGCTATGATGCAGCGGGCCATGTTAGCTCCCATGGTGTGGATCCTGGTATCTTTACTGGATGGGAAGTGTTTCATTTGTGCCTTCAGCATGAGCGTGGACCCTAAACACTTCAGCGGGTTTCCTAATGACACTGGTCTGGATCTGATCAGGATCATGGCTAAGGTGCCCTGCAAGGAAGACAGCATCTTCAAAGACAGTACTTTCCGGAAAGCTGTCTCACGCTATGTGCGCTGTTACTCTCAAGTAAGTGGACTTTTCCCTTTTTTTTGTTTTTGTTTTTGTTTACAAAGTATTTTCTTCCCATTACTCTTTGGACTGAAGAGTAATGATCTGATGGAATAGTAATATATTGTACCCTGAAAGGGTTTATAGACTAAGTTTGGTAAAAACAACTGATTTGAATGATTTGTCTGATGATGATGATGTAAATATTAGTCATTGCGTCTGCTTTCTTTCAGGCAATAGGTTGGTCCATCCTTCTCTGCCTTATTTTTCTGGGTGCAGTGGCTCGAGTCATTAAACCATGCTTCAATCATGCCGCCTTTCTTCAGACACGCTACTGGAGCAATTACTTGGACGTTGAGGCAAAGCTTTTTGATGAGACTTGTGTACATCATGCCAGAGAGTTTGCCAAAAAATGTGTAGTGCATTTCTTTGAGAGTATTGATGATGATGGGGTTCTCAGGATGCCACTATCCCCCAACCTCAGATTTAAGAAAAGCCATGATGAGAATGAAGAAGAAGATGAGCGTCTCCACGGTGTGACCAGGAAGGATCAGGTGGATCACTTGCTCCAAACCTGGTTCCAATGCAAACCTGAGCTGGATGTGACCAAGATGGTGTATAGGCCCACTAAATGTATTACTTGGGAAGACCCTAATGGACATATACTTTACTCAGATGTATGAAGTGACAGTAAAATAATATAAATAGTGCGTATATTTGAAGGATCAAATGTAAGATAGAAAGCTTATCAAATTGAAAGAATGTAAATGTAAGGCAACCTGTATTAGATTTTAAATGAATTTAGCTCTTAATTGTATGGACTGCTGGGGAAAGGGAATTTTCACAGTCATCCCAGACAACTAAGTTCCTGTAAAACGTTTATCTTAAAAGTGAAATATTTTTATATTTGTTTATATTTTTAAAACTTAAAAATGTTCCACAAAACATCAAGTAAAGCTTTGATATTATGCTACCTCTTTATTACAACAGTTGTAAAAAAAAAAAAAAAAAAAAGAAAGAAAGAAAAGAAAAAAAAAGTATGTTAAAGATATTGCATAAAGATATAGAAAAAAAGAATTTTCTACATCTGACAATTGCCTGACAATTGTATGTACTAGAAAGTTTGCACCAGACTTTCAGACAGTCAAGTTACTGTAGAAACCTTGCATGTGGAGATTTGCCTGTGCCAGGACTGGATTTGTTTCATTTTGCATGGCTCTCCCCACACACATTACTCAGCAGTGACATGCATATGAATATGATGCAAATGTAGAGATTCATATGTCAGTAAACACAATAAAGAGATTTTAACGTTTACTGATCTTGACATCAGTGGTTTTCTTGTGCTGCATGCAGCAGATAGATTATTACTGATAATAGTCAATTGCTTGATCTTTTACCTGTCACAATATTTAATGATTTAAATCAAATCTGAGCTGATATGAAAGTCGATGTTGACAAATATTGCCAGATATTCGCATATGTTTAAATAACTCAGTAAGGCGAAAATTACATTGAGGACGTAAGGAGTGGCCAAAGTTCAGCACTTCAGCACGGCTACGTCCCAAACCACATGCTAGCCTCCCAAATAGCATGGCAAAACTGTAGGCCATCTGACGTAATGTTCTGACATAAGCCTCCAGTTCTGCTGTTTGGGACGAAGCCGAGGTGTGCGCTCCTGCCAGTGCAAAGGCGACTCCTCACTTGTACGTGTAAAGACAATCGGTTCATCTGTTCTGGTAAATAATGATTTATTTATTTATTTATTTGCTAAGAACTGAACAGAGATCATAGGATTAAAGAACTCGTATTTATTTATTTATTTTAACCAATTATTGATTTCAAATTATTGACGCTGCTACGCGTTTGTGTGTTTTCCTCACTTGTCACCAGTTTCCAAACGGAATCCTCTCAACATGGATAAGTTTCGGATGATGTTCCAGTTCTTACAAGCTAACCAGGAGTCTTTTATGAACGGGATATGTGGTATCATGGCCCTGGCGAGCGCACAGCTTTACTCCACGTTTGAGTTCACCTGTCCGTGTCTGCCGGAGTATAATTACGCGTACGCTGTCGGGATTATGATCGTTCCTCCACTATGGTTCTTCATGCTCGGCTACGTGCTGAATAATAACATCTCGGTGCTGACTGAGGAATGGAAGAGGCCCATAGGTCAGCGGCAGAAGGAGCCCTCTGTGCTGCGCTACATGCTGTGCTCCATGACCCAGCGCGCGCTCATCGCTCCCTCCGTGTGGATCGCCGTCACGCTCATGGACGGCAAGAGCTTCATATGCGCCTACAGCGCCAAGGTCGATCTGAGCCAGTTCTTAAACAAAAGCAGCGTGTTTATGCCTGATAAAGATCTGGAGAGAATACTGGCGACAATTCCCTGCAAAAATATCTTCGACGCAAATTATGTCATCAACAGGGAGGCAGCATCCAGGTATATTCGGGTTATGTCGCAGGTAATTTGGAACGCGCGCGCACACACACACACACACACACACACACACAAGTAGTTATATCATACACTTTCTGTCAAACTGTCAATCAAAGTGTTGTGTGTGATAATTTATGACCCTCTGTGCTTCCCTGACTGGCAGGTCTGTAGGGGTGGTGAGGGGGGTAACCCTATGGAGTTTATCAGCTGGTCAATCTGGCTCCTTTGTGTCTGGGGGTGTTGTGGAGAGGTGTGTGTTGGGGGAATAGCCCCCCTCCCAACAAAAGGTGTTTATGTTAATGAGTTTGGTTTTTGGTGGGGTGAAATACGTCTGAAAAGAAATAATGTTTTTAATATGGGGATGTGTTTGTGTTACTTTGTGGCGTTATTTCGTTTGTGTAAACACATTGTTAGAAAAGCATGATGTTTGAATGTGTACATATATGAGTAGAATATTTGTTTTGTGAAATAAATGAAAACAATTGTTGATTATGTTTTTAGGGATCCCGGTTTACCTTTGAATAAAAAGTTTAGGAGTTAAAGCGTCTTTTTTCAAATAAGAATCTGTTTAAAATAATCGTTTGTATTACATACATTCTAAACACAAACCTTCAGGATGTAAAAATGATTAAAAGAGCTGTTTAAAAAGAATCCGTATTACTAGGCTTCCAAAAAAAAAAAACACATAAAAACTTTAGGAGGTAAAAATGGTTAAAAGAGCTGTTTAAAAAGAATAGCGCATATTACATGACTTCTAACCAAAGATCCTTACGAGGTAAAAATGTTAAAGTGCTGGTTAAAACATGTTTAAACTAGGAGATAAGTTTTTTCCGGAGATGTCTTCCAGTCGCTGTGTTAAGCTGTAATGAAGTTAAACTGAGACACCTCACTCTCGCTAAACCCCGCCCACACATACGTGTTTTCAGACACGCCTCTCTCTCTCTCTCCCTCTCTCTCTAAACACACCCATACACGTGTTTTCATCGTAGCCAGTACGTTCTGTCAAAATGTCAATCACGGCGGTAGAACTAGAGTGCTAATTTATGGTTTGTGTTTTTCCTGACCGACAGTTCTGTAGGTACACTTAATTTATGGCCGGGGGTGGAAGGGGTGGTGGGGGTAACCCTATCCACTGTATCAGTGGGTCATTTTGGCACCTGTATGTCTGGGTTGTGTCCTTCCATTCCTGGGGGTGTGTGTTTTGTGTACTGTGGGGGATCTCCCCCAACAAATGTGTTTATGTTAATGACACGGTTGTGAAACGTGTTTCTCCCTGAATTAATCACACACAAATGTATACCTTTTTGTGGTATAAGAGAATGTTTGTTTCTGAACTTACTTTTGTGGTATCGTTTTATTTTGAAGCTTAAGGATGGTTTAGGTGAAATATGTCTGAAAGAATATCAATGTTTAATATGGGCATGTGTTTTTGTTACTGTGTGGGTTATTTTGTTTGTGTAAACAGGTTGTTAGAAAAGCATGATGGTTGAATGTGAATATATATGAGCAGAATGTTTGCTTGTGAAATATATGAAAACAACCGTTGATTACGTGTTTGGGAGAACGGCGTGACTTTGAATAAACATTTACTGAAATAAAAACCCCTGAAACAGATAAACCATCGATGTGGCCAAAGAAATGTAAAAAATGTTTTTACATATATTCTAAACATAAACCTTTAGGAGGTAAAACGTTTAAAAGTGCTGTTTATAAGAATCATGCGTTTTGTTTCAACTATAAACAAGATTTTGGAAAATGGTTCGCCAGTGAGGATACTTACATAGAACTGCCATTAAATACATATGATTTTGTCTATGCTGTGACATCCCATGTCCCCACTGGCTGACAGTCAAGTCGTGTACATTTAGGCCCTCCGTAACACTGTTTGATCTGAATGTGTGATCTTTCCTGGCAGTTGTCTGTCTGTGTGTGTGTGAGAGAGACATGTGATTTCTGGGGGTTTTGCTGACCAGAATGCTTACAAATGTGTATATGTTAACTAATTAAGGAGAGAGTCGTGCGGCTCAGTGCTTAAATAATGGTTAAAAAGTTGTAGTTAAAACAGAAGAATCTCTGCAACTTTCTGTTACAATGTCTGCTCCGAGAAATCCTAATACCCCTAGAGGAATGCTGTGTATTCACCAACAAGAGGATCTGTTGAAATGAGAGAGGACCTGACTTCTGCTCCAAGAAAAAAAAACCCCAAGATGTTAGTTTGGCAATTTATTCATGAAGATATTGTAAAGACGTTGTTGTTTAACCCTGAGCAGGGCGTCAACAACTCCAAAGATCGTGTCTTAAGGCCGAGGGTTTTTTTAGGAGGTAGAAAGACATTTAAAGATGATGTTTTAAAAGAAATGGGTGTTTCATCCATAATGGTAAATGTGAAATAAATCGGTGGACATACTGAGTACATTTCTGTTCCACAGTCTATAAGGATCCCCACCATTAATGTATTGTGAAAAATGTACACACCCCCCGTGACTACATTGGTTAAGGTTTAAACATTTTTATTTTGTGATGGCAGAAAGACAAAACTGTTGTACATTTGGTATCTGGTGATTTTAGAATTAGACCCCAACTGTCAAATATGTTTTGACATAGAATGTGAATTGCTTTGTCAGGCAAAGAGCATGATGGTATGGAAAGAATATAATGAGGTGATCTAATGCTGAGGAGTTCTAGAGTACTTTGACTTGGGAACATTCCAACATGGCCCTCAGAGAGGCATTATCTAAAGTACGTATATATAATATAGATCAGATCACCAGTATGTCTTTACCCACTCCTGATCTGGAGTCAAAATGATTACTGTTTATTTCCTTGTATGGGTTTATGACAGTGAGCAGTCATATACACTATAAGCCAAAGGTATAGAAACAGGAGAGTTATTTGTAAAGGTTTCAAAATATTTTAACAGTTGAGGCATATTTCCAACAGAACAGAATATTAGACATTTAGTGTAAACTAGGGTAAAAAAATTCTCTGAAATATATCGGTGAAAATATTTTTCCATTTTAAAGGCATCATATTAGAAACGATAGTACAGCCTTTGTTGATAAGTTACCAACTCATACTTTATAACAATTTGTTTAGGAGCATCTGAATCTGGCAAACAACTTTTATTCCATTTAGGCATGCAATAAAAGTTAATAAACAAATTAGGAAGAAATGACTTGTACACTACTGCTGCAGGTATTAAGTCAAACCATTTTGTTCAAACTTCAGTGTGATCCATAGAGTAGCAGAAACCTATGGCACCTTATGAATACCATGTGAAGGATTAAGTTGACTAGTCACTTACAGTTACAAAGGCATATCCTTGTGCAGGATCACTTTCGCACCAGCTTTGCCCATTGACACGTCTAACATGTCAACATATAAGAAAAGGCAAAAAGTAATCTGAGATGTACAAGAATATATTTTATCAAATATAAGACATTATAAGGAAGAAACATAATATTATTTAACAAGGTCTTCCAATCAGCCCTCTTAAGTGTAAGAGCATTATCATTATTGTACGGTAGTTGGGACAGTAGTTAGCAGCAGTTGGGACAGTAGTTAGCTTTCAGAGGTCAGATGAAAGACAACTTTTTGAGTCACAGTACAAACTACTGGCAGAATATTTTGATCCTTCTTTTTTAGCATAAAGGACTGGCATTTATTTAATAGACAGATGGCACAGCCGTATACTTGGTCAGAGGATTTAGGAATTTTTTTAAGAAAGGTTAGTTGTTTTTGTTCTTTTATCATAGCTTCAGTTTGTATACTTACTTTGGTTAGTGTCTTAAACTGTTTCATTAGGTGGTGACAGATTTGGTTAACAGGGAATGATGATAGGTGAAGATTAAGTTCATATGCATGTACAAAATAAAACGGTCTATATCTATATTTGTCTGCAATGTATCTGTTTAAGCACTACTTTAATAGCGATTAATAGCCCATTAACTAATTCATAGACCTCCTTTCTACCGTTTCAACTTCGTTATACGTGTTTCTTTTCAAGCATTGTGTGCAGAAATTGCAAATCGTTAATCTGAAGGTTAAGGGATCCTTAGACTTTTGCTTCTTCAGCATCAACAAAGTCTAAACAAAGACTAAACTCAGAAACAATATAACTGTCTGGTTGTGATCAGAATAAAAAGCAAAGTGAAAGGTGACTTCACTCCCAAAGCGCTAAATGAGATTTCTCCATGTTCTATATGACCTTTCTACAGTATATGACATTAAGTCCTAGTTTCCAGCCATCATTACAGCGCGGGAGAGGAAATCTTTGTTCATCAGATGTGTGATATACATCTAGACAATCTGATAACAAACTACACACAACATTCATGTTGAGAAAATTCAGCTTGCTCTTTGTTCCAAAATAACATTGGACCAGATCCATAGTTTACATCATCTGCCCACACGTATTTAATCTGTATTACGAGTACTGAACAAGTTAGAGGAAGAGAACGTGTAGCTTTACTGTTCATTGGAACTTTATTGTTTATTTGGATCTGTCTTGATTCATTTTCATATTTTTTAAAAAATTCATTTCGTTATGATTTTTTATGAAGTACCTTCAACCTAGGAGAGTCTGGCATCTAACATAACGTATGAATGTAGGAACATGGACTTCCACCATGCGCTCCACCGGCACCCTAGTTGAAAAGCAAGTCAAACATGTCAAATCTTCAAAGATCAGGCAGTTCCGGAGTAAGGAAAATAAAAACACATTACCTATTTAGATTATATCTATGATTAAATTCACATTCAATTAAGAAATGAAGCTCATGTTAAGGCTATTTCTTACACAGATGACTTCAGAAGAAATTGATGACCGATTCCCTAGGCATTGTGCCTCCATTTAAAATAAACACTCACATGCAGATACAGAAGGTATGATATTGTGCACAGAGGCAAGACAGACAGGAATATTTGAAATGAAATTTATAATATTTGCAATGATTGATACGAACCATATGAAAACCAAGTAGATGAAACCGTGTGGAACAGTGGCTGGTGACTCAATATTCTTGTAATTTACGGCATTTGTAACGATGATGATTTTTCAAATGAACTTGAACACTCTTTTGGTGGATTCGTGTTAAAAATATGTTCTGCCTGTGATTGATGTCACAAAATATATCCATTAAATCTGCATTGCAAAAATAGATCAATAACTAAATTAATTTATTTTAAAAATCTGAGCAAATTTGTGATATGAAAGGTTTCCCATGATTGGAGATAATGTGCCACAAACCCTGGCACCAAGGATTCCATATAATCCGGGGCATACACTCCTTCAGCTATGAACAACAAAACACAGAATGTGACCATATAGGGCCATGATCTGTTAAACCAGAAAAGCATCAGAAGTCCAGATAAGACTAATGAGTTCATTGTCATGACTTTTTGCATGGCATGTGTTTCCATATTTTCGTCACAGGCTGTGGAATTATATCTTGGAGTACTCTGAACAAGCTTTTACATACAACTAGTTTTAAACAACCACAATAGTCCGGGATTGAAAAGAAAAGTAGGTTCTGTGTGCATAAGAAACAGAGAAAGACCATTTTCTGAAAGGAGTCACATGAAAAGATTGCAAATTGCTAATTGTTTGCCTGTATTTGGACTGCTGGGTGCCAAACCTCATGAAATGTACCTCTGTTGCTATAAAGTTTCATTATAATGCAAATTAGTTCCATCAATGAATCATCATGCTGTAGAGTTTGTTAAGTCAATTACATCACATACACCTCATATGAAGAAAAAAACTTAACTCCATACATTAATACATTAGATGTATTGTACACTAGCATTGATGTCTGAAAATTAAGCTTAATTTCTGACAGGGGTTTGAATGTTTTCAGATAGAGAGTATATATTTATAAGCAAAATGCTCAGGTACAGGTCTAATACACAAATCCCAGACTATTGTGGTTGTTTATTTATTGCTAATATCTCAGCACAGTAGTTCCCATATGTGGAGCTCAACTGTGGGCATGTCAGCCTTAATATGAATATGAAATCATCCACAACCATGGTTGCTAGTTAGTAGTCTACCTGTTAGGTTTTGGGTGAAGTGCACCCTATCAGCTTGTGCTTGTTTTGGAGCCTACTGACTATAATGTAACTGTGGTTGAACATGTGGACTTTTACAACATTTGAACCCTGTGTGGTATTAAACAAAGAGAAAAAAAAAAAAAAACCCAAAAAAAAAATCAACAACTACCAGGAGCTACTAGACTATGCTGAATATGGATGAATACAAAGACTCTGAGTAAAGCATACTTAAATTTCAATAGAGCAAGCATACTGTCTCAGAAGCAAAGACACACACACACACACACACACACACACACTCTAAGATGTTTGGGATGTCTGTAAGCAAAGGTAGAGTATAGCTGCATGCCACCTAATTGATTTTCCTAGTGGAGTATACTCATACAATAAAATAATGTTTCAGAGGTTTATAAGGACTCGTTGGATAATTAAGGGGTTGCACATAGAACAATTTAAGGATTCCCCTTCGCTAGCCCCTAAGAACCCTTACAACTAATTCGACATGGCGTTAATTAGGTTACTGGCATCTGGTGGTCATTTTCAATAATGTCAGCAATTTTGCATGAAAAGCACAAAAAAGGTCAAAACGAAAACACTGAAAGTACATTTTACATTAATAATCTAGAGCAAACAGATTCTTATGTTATAATACATAATGGTTAAAAATAAAGTAAACACAAAAACTGCTAGCCTATGTGCACACATTTTCACTCACCATGTTTTACCTGACCACAAAAGAACACGTAACCAGGACTGAAGGATATCTCCTGCTGAAAAATCCTGCTTGGTCTGACCAACTACCAGCAGCCAAACACAGGCCAAGCTGGTCAGATTAGTAGGCCAGTTTTGCCAGCTGGTAAGTGCTGGTAGAAAGGAAACAGTTTATGAATTCCAGACACTAATGCTACGTTGTACCCAACAACTTACTTTAAAATATATATATATAAATAACACAGCAGTGAGACAATTAGAACATCTCAAACATTTAGTGTTTAAATCAAGAAAGTAATTAGGAAGCTGGAAAATCACTTACCAGCTGGCAAAGATGGTCTACCAGCTTATGTGTTTTGGCAACTGGTAACTGGTCAAACCAAGCTCGATTTTTTTATGGCTCACCAGCTAACGTTAGTCACAATTATGTTTCCTTTAAAAAAATGAGCAAAATGGGCCACCATTAGACAACATTTTGTGCAAGAAAACTTTATATTTATTCAAGCTAGTCCATATTTATTAATGCGTGCAATCATATTCATTCAGTTTTAATCGGCATGCCACATCAAGGATACCTGAGCTTGACAAGTGATGATATAGAAACATTTTCTCTTTGTTTCCTCAGGCCTGTGGATGGGCATTTCTGATGGCAACAACTTTTGTGGCCTTCCTGATAAGAGCAATCCGACCTTGTTTCACTCAAGCCGTCTTCCTGAAAACCAAATACTGGTCCCATTACATCGATACAGAACGCAGGCTCTTCGATGACACGTGCAAAGAGCATGCCAAAAGTTTTGCCAAGATCTGCATTCAACAATATTTTGAGAGCATCAGTGGTGAAATGGTGTTTCACAAGCTGCCAGCAAAGGAAAAGGATGGAAAAGAGAAAGGCAACGATGAAGGAAAGCCAGTGAGTGAAGAAGAAAAGCTCCTAGGCATCCGTGAAATGGAGGACATGAATAAAGTTCTGTGGAACTGGCATACCTGTAAACCCGCACTTAGCCTTCATAAATATGTAAAAGATGAAAACACTAATGAGAAGTCAAATACTCCAGTACACACTAATGGTTATCACAGGCCGAAGTCCATGAATGAATCTGCGGCGTATTATTCCAAGGTCTGACCTTTAAGAATAGATAACATTTACAATTTATGCAGCTAATTAATGTTATGCATACACCTAAATCTAACCCTAACCTTTACATCAGTAACAAAAAGGAAGCTTCTTTTTATTTAAATAAAAGTTGCAGTTTTTGTTTAAAGAAAAAAAAAAAAAAAAAGAAATGAAAGGGGAAAAAAGCTTGTTCACTAATTGGGAAAATGACAATACAATGTTGTATTGGATCACTGTTTATGGATGTTCCTCTTTTTAGACCATTTCTGGAATATTTACACAGTGGCTGATGATGGGAGTTTGAAGTTTGTGTGAAAGAAACTTGAGGTGAATCTGCCTATCACATGGCGAGAGTGGGAATGTTAAATAGGCCTACATTTTCACCAACAGGGGGTGCTGTTTTACGATATTGACGGGTTTTAAATCATACATTAAATTCAAAGAAGGCTGGAGAAGCGGATGGTTAAAAAAAAAAACCTTGCCAACTTCCTTTGCCATCTTCCTAGTTGGAAAATGAGCTCGTGGTGTGTGCAGTCTGGATTAGAGCAAATATGAGTTACATTTAACCTTATTAGTCTTTGCTTTACACAGATTTTACACAGGCAGGAATTCCGTCGTTTCGCCCTGCAGCCTCTTGTCGTTCTGTGAGTTCCTCCTGACCACATGTTTTGAATACTTGTGTTTTCCACTGGGTTAGAAACTAGTCACCGGTCTGAATCACAGGCTACTGCTGCTAAAAACAGACATATAAAAGACTATTTTCTCACTTTCATTTTCATTTGGGTGCTGGTTCATAGAGATGAAAACACAAATAGTGTGGTTTTCTGCATGACTCCTTTTATTTCGAAGTTCAGCCTGTTATTCTGTTGAAAACCTCTTGGATCTTTGAAAAAGTTAGCCGTGGAACATAGGTTTGTATGACTTTTTTTCCCCCTCATTAATGTTACTCTGTTTTTTCTGCACATGGCTATACAAACTCTTATTGTAACTATGGTAGTTTGAGGTTAATCTTTATATGTTATACGTGTTGTATTACATAACTCAGAATATGTCTTATCGAAACCTGAGCTGGATACAGCAATGCTCTGAACAAAGAAATAGTCAAATAATATGCATAGCAAAGTAATGCAAATAAAAATGTCATGTTTTTTCTACTACTGCTGGATTCTTATTTCAGTAATAGTTTTAAAGCGTAACTATACCGCTTGCTCTTATTCTTAGATGCTCCATCTGATGGTGTCGGCACTACCCGCCTTTTGTCTTGTAGATTTTTTTCTTAAAGCCCACTCTTGGTGCTTTTAAGTCATCAGTGTCCTTGCTTGCCTTAGTTACAACTTGTCTAGAGTGGTTACCTGAGAATGTGTAGACCATTCCGATTCAAAGATATCCCCACTGTGTATTTCTTCCATTACAGGAGCTTGCAGAGTTTAGTCCAAAGATCAGTTTTTAAGGCAATAATCCTTCAAAATCCTTCATCATCAGCACACAACCACCAAAAGGTAGGACCAAACACGAAGTAGGATTACATGGCTGCATTTATTGCTGAAAATTTTAAGTTTGCTGCTCTTTTCTTTAAGAGTAAGGATGTAGTGATCTTCAATGGGCTGATAGCCCTGGGGACAGTGGCTAGTCAAACAGCATACAACATATTTGCCTTCGAATGCCCATGTTCTGCTCAGAGAAATTATCTTTATGGGTTAGCTGCTATTGGCGTACCTGCCCTAACTTTCTTTTTAATTGGAGTAATGATCAATAGTAGCACCTGGGACTGAGGTTAGTCTACAATTCTCTGGGTCTGCATCTTATCTGGGTTAGCTAGCTGGATGCTGTCTCCAATCACAGTAGGGGTGAGTGATGTTAACCTAGACGCTCGCCTGAGTCGATAACATCACTTTAGCATACAGTTCGCGGTAATGTTAGATATTCCCACTACCTTTTTGAAAGTTAACGATAACGTCGCATTACAGCTATTCACCATGATGTAATACAGAGAATGGTTTAACCTTAACTACTTTTAGCAAGTGACAAGACAAGGCAAGCTGTAGTAATTAGCATCAGGAGGATGGGTTAGAGCCGAGTTTCTTCATGTATTCAGTGAATGTTAATGCTGGTTAACAGGTGCAGACAGTCAGTGGCTAATGGAACTTAGCTACCTCAGTAATGTCGAGGCCAAAAGTTCTTCACAAGGTTAATGTGACAAAAAGAGAGGATGAGGTTTAGGTTGTAATACTTTCCACTATCTCTGTAATGTTGGTTAAATTAATTAGGTTGTGCAAAAAAAAAAAAAATTGGCGTGGAGGTCACGTTTCCAAAATTACACAATTTGTGATTCTGTAACGCAATTTCTCAGTTGAAGCACAAAGGCATCTGTCCATATTTTATAACTAACCAACACTCTTTTTGCATCAACTCCAATTCTTATATTTGTCAAACGTTTTAATGATTTTAATAAACGTCACCTAAATTTCATGCAATTGTTTGTGTATTTTGTGAGCATTTTTGTAGAATTTTAGCATACAAACAAATTGCATTTTAGGATAACTGTAAGGAAAAAAGTATAAACAACACATCTCTGTTTTATTTCATTTTTTAACACATCTTTGTTTGGAAATGTACGACCAGTGTTGAAAGCAACACAAAATGTGTTGTCCTTAACTAGACACAGGTGTGTGCAAAAATGAACACGCGTTTTTTTTTAAAAAAAAAAACTCATCTGTTTTAAGAGTGATCACGAATTATGTATTGTACAGGAATATCAATAGATTTCAACCATGTTAAACACATGAGGAAACCGTATACTTACAAACTGGAATAAAGTTGGTTTGAAGTAGGACGTTCGGTATTCGCGGATATGCGGAAATTAAGGGACCGTCTCTAAAGTTACATACGACGTTGTTAAACACGATTCTAACGTCAATAGCATTTGAAGGGAATGACTTACAGTCATATAACCAACTAAAGTGTTCATCTAGGTGTCAGTAATGATGCACACCTCTTAGATTTTTGATATTTAATCCTACAATCCATGAACCAAAAAAACCTTCACGAATGCATAAAGGGGTTCAAAATGACCCATACTGGACTGAATGGTTGTCTTCAGAAAATAGATGTCCTATTAATGAAATAATAATATAATAATAATAAAATATAATTAATATATACACACACATATGTATTATATATATATAAAATATACATACGTGTGTGTGTGTGTGTGTGTGTGTATCTCTCTCATATATATATATATATATATATATATATATATATATATATATATATATATATATATATTCATTCATACATATGTATGCATATATACAGTATCTCACAAAAGTGAGTACACCCCTCACATTTTTGTAAATATTTGATTACATCTTTTCATGTGACAACACTGAAGAAATGACACTTTGCTACAATGTAAAGTAGTGAGTGTACAGCTTGTGTAACAGTGTATTAATGATTTCATTAATAGGACATCTATTTTTTGAAGAAAACCATTCAATTCAGTACGGGTCATTTTGACCCCCTTTATGCCTTCGTGAAGTTTTTTTTGGTTTATGGATTGTAGGGTTAAATATCAAAAATCTAAAAGGTGTGCGTCATACCTGACACCTATATGAACACTTTACAGTTGGTTGTGTGACTGTACATCATTCCATTCAAAGGCTATTGAACTTTAAATAATGGCATATTTTGCGTTACCATGCAGTAATAAAATACATGGCAATATTTATATATGATTTAATCATTTATTTTATTAAATATCAAAAATCTAAGAGGTGAGTATTATAGCTGACACCAAGATGAACACTTTACAGTTGGTTATATGACTAAGTCATTCCCTTCGAATGCTATTGAAGTTAGAAACGTGTATAACAATGTAATTTTAGAGACGGTCCCTTAATTTCCGCATTACTGCGAATATCGAACGTCCTACTTCAAACCAACTTTATGCCAGTTACATTCAGCTCTCTTTTTTTCTCCACAAAATGACGTAAGTGACTCAAAGTAACGGTTCTCACCAACTTCCCCATTTTAGTTTCTGTTACAAAGTTGCATTAGTTTGTAATATTTAAACACAGCGTCCTATTATCAGCTACATCAAACACTGCTTGCTAGACAAATCCAATAAACAAACCTTTCAGCGTTTTTACTTCCAGAGTTGAATCGCCGTGTAGTCCATCGTCTCGGGATAAGAATAAGTTTGTGCTGTGAAGTAGTAAGCTACATGTGACTTATCTGTTTCCCTCTGACTCTGTGGGCTGAGGCGGAGAACATTACTGGTCATTTCCTGGAGCACAGCCTACTCTAAGAGGCCATTTTCCTTTTTATTTAGTTTATTTTTTTTACCTCTCCATGGAAACGGATGTGCTGGAGCAGAATTTAGCCTACACGACGTGTAACACACCCGTCCTCTCTCACTCCGCTCGCTCTTTATCGCACATTCTCCACAAAATAGCACAATAACTGAGTCAAACTTGAAGATGGCTAATAAGCAAGGCGCGAAAGTTGCCAGGTGCGTGATGTTAACGCCGAATTGGTTTCCTTTGAAGGTTTCTCAGGGTTTGTTTTTCAGGTTAATTACATGCATGCTAAATATATCAAAATCCCTGTTGAAATACAATTAGTGGCTCATATCAAACACTATAATTAACTCTTTATCATCAAGATATACTAGAATGTAAAATACACAGAAATGCCTAACACACTGTAAAGCTCTCAGTAAGCAGTGGGCTCTCCACACAGACAGACATATACCTCTTCATTGCTTTGTCAGCATTCCTTTAACTGTATGCACCAGCAGCAGCAATACTACTACTGCTACTACTGCTACTGCTACTACTATTACTACTAGTGCTACTGCTACTACTACGATTAGTGCTACTGCTACTACTACTACTACTACTACTACTACTACGACTAGTGCTACTGCTACTACTACTACTACTGCTACTACTACTACTACTACTAATAATAATAATAATAGATTAAGTGGGTGCACGGTGGCTTAGTGGTTAGCACATTCACCTCACACCGCCATGAGACTAGGGTTCGCCATGACTTGATTCCCGCTGCTGCCCTGTGTGTGCAGAGTTTGCATTTTCTCCCTGTACTGCGAGGATTTCCTCCAGGTACTCTGGTTTCCTCCCCCAGTGCAAGTTATACATGGTAGGCTGATTGGCATCTCCTAAGTGTCCGTAGCGTGTGAGTGTGTATGTGATTGTGCCCTGTGATGGATTGGCACCCTGTCCAGGGTGTACCCCGCCTTGTGCCCGATGCTCCCTGGTATAGGCTCCAGGTTCCCCATGACCCTTAAGCATAAGCGGCATAGAAGATGGATGGATGGATGGATGGATAATAAATTAAGCTGAATGAGTCTTTTACTGAAGGTGCACTGCTGTTTGACCATTAGGGCAAGAAGGGGATGTGATAGTCCAGGATGGATAATAGTTTGCTTAGTGTCCTCCTTTCAACAACCATCTCAAAACTATCTGGGCCATCCCAGGACAGAGCCAGCCTTCTTTAATAGTTTGTTGAGATTCCTTGCTTCTCTGGCTCTAATGCTAGCCCCCAGCATATTGACACAAAGAAGACAGCACTTAAAGATAGACTATAAGGTACATAACTAGACGATAGATACAAAAGATAATGGCACTACTTTCCTTAGAAAGGTAAGGGACCGTTTAGTACCATTTTCTCTGATAGTGGATGTCTGCAGGCATATACAGTAGCACAGAGCACAGGTCTACAGCAATTTAGTACTGGAGACAGACCAATATCAAACAATATTTTTAATAGGCCTAGGTGTGAATGCAAATCATATGGTAGTGGCGGATGGGTGATGGTAAAAAGCCTTACACATTTACAAAGAAAGAAAAGATGAGGGACTAATTTGCAAACCTCGGCTCAGCTACAGCACTGTTTCACCACCAGAGGACACTCATACTATGTCTAAAGCTCTATCGCTTTCAAAAGTACTCCTTTCATTAATTTCTACTATTACATGTAGGCTACTTCCCCACATGATGTTCGTGTTGTGCATGTTTTCTTTTATGTCGATATGAATGAAATAAAAGGGGTGTCACTATTAGGCATCATGGTTTACTCACGCCGAAAAACCGATTCGTCTGATCTAGAAGTTTCTCTAGAGTAAGCCCATGTCACTTCCGGATAAAATCAAGAAAGGAGACGTTTACTGTCATGCAGAGAGTGACAGATTCATGAAACTGTATTCATCTATAGCCTACAACTTTCACACCGCATTCCTGGCTGTACACTATGCACTTTAGTCTAGTGTTATTGTACTGTGTGTTTGTCTTTGATGCTGTGGTTATACACCTGTTGGGTGGAGCAGGGGAAGAGCCTAAGCTGATGCAAACAGATGTGCTGCCCTACACCAGTGTCTGAGCATTTACCTCCACACGGTTTAGTTATTGCGATGGACTTTTTATAACCGAAACGTATTCGACAAGTGGGGTCATGGGGTCTAAATGCAACATTATGCCGGAAGCTTATTTACATTCTTTAAAAAGAAGGATTTAATCAAACCGGATTGTTTGTTTTGAGTAGTTTGAATACTGCAGTTCTGTGTAAACTTCCACACGCGACACACTGCACTGCGTTGTTCTTTTCAGGTCGTCGTCTCCTAACTTTTTTTCCTAATGGATCGCTTAAAGGTAGTTTTGCAATATTTCCAGTCGAATTCCGAGTCCATTTCTAATGGTATATGCGTGCTGCTGGCTCTGGTAGCGGTGAAACTCTACACGAGCTTTGATTTCAACTGCCCTTGTCTGCCGCAGTACAATAAAATGTACGCACTCGGTGTGATGTTTGTTCCTCCGGTTATTCTCTTCTTACTCGGAATTTTGGTTAATCGGCATACTGGAGTGATGATGGAGGAATGGGCCAGACCTACAGGCAGGAGGGCCAAAAATCCAGCTGTTGTGAAGTAAGCCTCCTCTTTGTTATTAAATTACCTGAATCAAATGATGAAACTTTAATGGAGGGAATGTTGTTTCTCATGCAAGTCTATTTTATAAAACTGTGTCAGTCCAATAGTCTATTTCCATTCCTGTTTTGGGTTTAAACAAGCAACTCTTCTATAGGTATTTGTTTTCAGCTATGATGCAGCGGGCCATGTTAGCTCCCATGGTGTGGATCCTGGTATCTTTACTGGATGGGAAGTGTTTCATTTGTGCCTTCAGCATGAGCGTGGACCCTAAACACTTCAGCGGGTTTCCTAGTGACACTGGTCTGGATCTGATCAGGATCATGGCTAAGGTGCCCTGCAAGGAAGACAGCATCTTCAAAGACAGTACTTTCCGGAAAGCTGTCTCACGCTATGTGCGCTGTTACTCTCAAGTAAGTGGACTTTTCCCTTTTTTTTTTTTTTTTTTTTTTACAAAGTATTTTCTTCCCATTACACTTTGGACTGAAGAGTAATGATCTGATGGAATAGTAATATATTGTACCCTGAAAGGGTTTATAGACTAAGTTTGGTAAAAAACAACTGATTTGAATGATTTGTCTGATGATGATGATGTAAATATTAGTCATTGCGTCTGCTTTCTTTCAGGCAATAGGTTGGTCCATCCTTCTCTGCCTTATTTTTCTGGGTGCAGTGGCTCGAGTCATTAAACCATGCTTCAATCATGCCGCCTTTCTTCAGACACGCTACTGGAGCAATTACTTGGACGTTGAGGCAAAGCTTTTTGATGAGACTTGTGTACATCATGCCAGAGAGTTTGCCAAAAAATGTGTAGTGCATTTCTTTGAGAGTATTGATGATGATGGGGTTCTCAGGATGCCACTATCCCCCAACCTCAGATTTAAGAAAAGCCATGATGAGAATGAAGAAGAAGATGAGCGTCTCCACGGTGTGACCAGGAAGGATCAGGTGGATCACTTGCTCCAAACCTGGTTCCAATGCAAACCTGAGCTGGATGTGACCAAGATGGTGTATAGGCCCACTAAATGTATTACTTGGGAAGACCCTAATGGACATATACTTTACTCAGATGTATGACGTGACAGTAAAATAATATAAATAGTGCGTATATTTGAAGGATCAAATGTAAGATAGAAAGCTTATCAAATTGAAAGAATGTAGATGTAAGGCAACCTGTATTAGATTTTAAATGAATTTAGCTCTTAATTGTATGGACTCCTGTTGAAAGGGAATTTTCACAGTCATCCCAGTCAACTAAGTTCCTGTAAAACGTTTATCTTAAAAGTGAAATATTTTTATATTTGTTTATATTTTTAAAACTTAAAAATGTTCCACAAAACATCGAGTAAAGCTTTGATATTATGCTACCTCTTTATTACAACAGTTGTAAAAAAAAAAAAAAGAAAGAAAGAAAGAAAAAAAAATGTATGTTAAAGATATTGCATAAAGATATAGAAAAAAAGAATTTTCTACATCTGACAATTGCCTGACAATTGTATGTACTAGAAAGTTTGCACCAGACTTTCAGACAGTCAAGTTACTGTAGAAACCTTGCATGTGGAGATTTGCCTGTGCCAGGACTGGATTTGTTTCATTTTGCATGGCTCTCCCCACACACATTACTCAGCAGTGACATGCATATGAATATGATGCAAATGTAGAGATTCATATGTCAGTAAACACAATAAAGAGATTTTAACGTTTACTGATCTTGACATCAGTGGTTTTCTTGTGCTGCATGCAGCAGATAGATTATTACTGATAATAGTCATTTGCTTGATCTTTTACCTGTCACAATATTTAATGATTTAAATCAAATCTGAGCTGATATGAAAGTCGATGTTGACAAATATTGCCAGATATTCGCATATGTTTAAATAACTCAGTAAGGCGAAAATTACATTGAGGACGTAAGGAGTGGCCAAAGTTCAGCACTTCAGCACGGCTACGTCCCAAACCACATGCTAGCCTCCCAAATAGCATGGCAAAACTGTAGGCCATCTGACGTAATGTTCTGACATAAGCCTCCAGTTCTGCTGTTTGGGACGAAGCCGAGGTGTGCGCTCCTGCCAGTGCAAAGGCGACTCCTCACTTGTACGTGTAAAGACAATCGGTTCATCTGTTCTGGTAAATAATGATTTATTTATTTATTTATTTGCTAAGAACTGAACAGAGATCATAGGATTAAAGAACTCGTATTTATTTATTTATTTTAACCAATTATTGATTTCAAATTATTGACGCTGCTACGCGTTTGTGTGTTTTCCTCACTTGTCACCAGTTTCCAAACGGAATCCTCTCAACATGGATAAGTTTCGGATGATGTTCCAGTTCTTACAAGCTAACCAGGAGTCTTTTATGAACGGGATATGTGGTATCATGGCCCTGGCGAGCGCACAGCTTTACTCCACGTTTGAGTTCACCTGTCCGTGTCTGCCGGAGTATAATTACGCGTACGCTGTCGGGATTATGATCGTTCCTCCACTATGGTTCTTCATGCTCGGCTACGTGCTGAATAATAACATCTCGGTGCTGACTGAGGAATGGAAGAGGCCCATAGGTCAGCGGCAGAAGGAGCCCTCTGTGCTGCGCTACATGCTGTGCTCCATGACCCAGCGCGCGCTCATCGCTCCCTCCGTGTGGATCGCCGTCACGCTCATGGACGGCAAGAGCTTCATATGCGCCTACAGCGCCAAGGTCGATCTGAGCCAGTTCTTAAACAAAAGCAGCGTGTTTATGCCTGATAAAGATCTGGAGAGAATACTGGCGACAATTCCCTGCAAAAATATCTCCGACGTAAATGATGTCATCAACACGGAGGCAGCATCCAGGTATATTCGGGTTATGTCGCAGGTAATTTGGAACGCGCGCGCGCGCACACACACACACACACACACACACACACACACACACACTCTCTCACTTTAAACAATAAAATCTTAATTAGACCCACCCCAGATTCCATGTAATTCACACACCTTGTTTTTATTTGATTTGTATTTGATGCACTATGAAATGTTTATGGTTTGGCAAATAAAATGTAAACGAATATACCCAAATATGTGAATTTTAACATCTACAGCTAAACTGAGATACATGTCAAATCTGCATGTCAAACTGGATTTTCCAAATGTATTTTAAACCTACGTGCCATTTTATTGATTTGTTTGTTCGGTTGTTTATTTATTGCTAATATCTCAGCACAGTAGTTCCCATATGTGGAGCTCGACTGTGGGCATGTCAGCCTTAATATGAATATGAAATCATCCACAACCATGGTTGCTAGTTAGTAGTCTACCTGTTAGGTTTTGGGTGAAGTGCACCCTATCAGCTTGTGTTTGTTTTGGAGCCTATTGACTATAATGTAACTGTGGTTGAACATGTGGACTTTTACAACATTTGAACAATGTGTGGTATTAAACAATGAGGACCCCCCCCCCCCCCCAAAAAAAATTTTTTTTTTAAATCAACAACTACCAGGAGCTACTAGACTATGCTGAATATGGATGAATACAAAGACTATGAGTAAGGCACACTTAAATTTCAATAGAGCAAGTATACTGTCTCAGAAGCAAAGTATCTCTCTCTCTCTCTCTCTCTCTCTCTCTCTCTCTCTCACACACACACACACACACACACACAGACACACACACACACACCAACCAAACATGTAAAGGTTCACAGGACACTCTAAGATGTTTGGGATGTCTGTAAGCAAAGGTAGAGTATAGCTGCATGCCACCTAATAGATTTTCCTAGTGGAGTATACTCATACAATAAAATAATGTTTCAGAGGTTTATAAGGACTCGTTGGATAATTAAGGGGTTGCACACAGAACAATTTAAGGATTCCCCTTCGCTAGCCCCTAAGAACCCTTACAACTAATTCGACATGGCGTTAATTAGGTTACTGGCATCTGGTGGTCATTTTCAATAATGTCAGCAATTTTGCATGAAAAGCACAAAAAAGGTCAAAACGAAAACACTGAAAGTACTTTCATACATTAATAATCTAGAGCAAACAGATTCTTATGTTATAATACATAATGGTTAAAAATAAAGTAAACACAAAAACTGCTAGCCTATGTGCACATGTTTTCACTCACCATGTTTTACCTGACCACAAAAGAACACGTTACCAGGACTGAAGGATATCTCCTGCTGAAAAATCCTGCTTGGTCTGACCAACTACCAGCAGCCAAACACAGGCCAAGCTGGTCAGATTAGTAGGCCAGTTTTGCCAGCTGGTAAGTGCTGGTAGAAAGGAAACAGTTTATGAATTCCAGACACTAATGCTACGTTGTACCCAACAACTTACTTTAAAATATATATATATAAATAACACAGCAGTGAGACAATTAGAACATCTCAAACATTTAGTGTTTAAATCAAGAAAGTAATTAGAAAGCTGGAAAATGACTTACCAGCTGGCAAAGATGGTCTACCAGCTTATGTGTTTTGGCAACTGGTAACTGGTCAAACCAAGCTCGATTTTTTTATGGCTCACCAGCTAACGTTAGTCACAATTATGTTTCCTTTAAAAAAATGAGCAAAATGGGCCACCATTAGACAACATTTTGTGCAAGAAAACTTTATATTTATTCAAGCTAGTCCATATTTATTAATGCGTGCAATCATATTCATTCAGTTTTAATCAGCATGCCACATCAAGGATACCTGAGCTTGACAAGTGATGATATAGAAACATTTTCTCTTTGTTTCCTCAGGCCTGTGGATGGGCATTTCTGATGGCAACAACTTTTGTGGCCTTCCTGATAAGAGCAATCCGACCTTGTTTCACTCAAGCCGTCTTCCTGAAAACCAAATACTGGTCCCATTACATCGATACAGAACGCAGGCTCTTCGATGACACGTGCAAAGAGCATGCCAAAAGTTTTGCCAAGATCTGCATTCAACAATATTTTGAGAGCATCAGTGGTGAAATGGTGTTTCACAAGCTGCCAGTGAAGGAAAAGGATGGAAAAGAGAAAGGCAACGATGAAGAAAAGCCAGTGAGTGAAGAAGAAAAGCTCCTAGGCATCCGTGAAATGGAGGACATGAATAAAGTTCTGTGGAACTGGCATACCTGTAAACCCGCACTTAGCCTTCATAAATATGTAAAAGATGAAAACACTAATGAGAAGTCAAATACTCCAGTACACACTAATGGTTATCACAGGCCGAAGTCCATGAATGAATCTGCGGCGTATTATTCCAAGGTCTGACCTTTAAGAATAGATAACATTTACAATTTATGCAGCTAATTAATGTTATGCATACACCTAAATCTAACCCTAACCTTTACATCAGTAACAAAAAGGAAGCTTCTTTTTATTTAAATAAAAGTTGCAGTTTTTGTTTAAAGAAAAAAAAAAAAGAAATGAAAGGGGAAAAAAGCTTGTTCACTAATTGGGAAAATGACAATACAATGTTGTATTGGATCACTGTTTATGGATGTTCCTCTTTTTAGACCATTTCTGGAATATTTACACAGTGGCTGATGATGGGAGTTTGAAGTTTGTGTGAAAGAAACTTGAGGTGAATCTGCCTATCACATGGCGAGAGTGGGAATGTTAAATAGGCCTACATTTTCACCAACAGGGGGTGCTGTTTTACGATATTGACGGGTTTTAAATCATACATTAAATTCAAAGAAGGCTGGAGAAGCGGATGGTTAAAAAAAACCTTGCCAACTTCCTTTGCCATCTTCCTAGTTGGAAAATGAGCTCGTTGTGTGTGCAGTCTGGATTAGAGCAAATATGAGTTACATTTAACCTTATTAGTCTTTGCTTTACACAGATTTTACACAGGCAGGAATTCCGTCGTTTCGCCCTGCAGCCTCTTGTCGTTCTGTGAGTTCCTCCTGACCACATGTTTTGAATACTTGTGTTTTCCACTGGGTTAGAAACTAGTCACCGGTCTGAATCACAGGCTACTGCTGCTAAAAACAGACATATAAAAGACTATTTTCTCACTTTCATTTTCATTTGGGTGCTGGTTCATAGAGATGAAAACACAAATAGTGTGGTTTTCTGCATGACTCCTTTTATTTCGAAGTTCAGCCTGTCATTCTGTTGAAAACCTCTTGGATCTTTGAAAAAGTTAGCCGTGGAACATAGGTTTGTATGACTTTTTTTCCCCCTCATTAATGTTACTCTGTTTTTTCTGCACATGGCTATACAAACTCTTATTGTAACTATGGTATTTTGAGGTTAGTCTTTATATGTTATACGTGTTGTATTACATAACTCAGAATATGTCTTATCGAAACCTGAGCTGGATACAGCAATGCTCTGAACAAAGAAATAGTCAAATAATATGCATAGCAAAGTAATGCAAATAAAAATGTCATGTTTTTTCTACTACTGCTGGATTCTTATTTCAGTAATAGTTTTAAAGCGTAACTATACCGCTTGCTCTTATTCTTAGATGCTCCATCTGATGGTGTCGGCACTACCCGCCTTTTGTCTTGTAGATTTTTTTCTTAAAGCCCACTCTTGGTGCTTTTAAGTCATCAGTGTCCTTGCTTGCCTTAGTTACAACTTGTCTAGAGTGGTTACCTGAGAATGTGTAGACCATTCCGATTCAAAGATATCCCCACTGTGCATTTCTTCCATTACAGGAGCTTGCAGAGTTTAGTCCAAAGATCAGTTTTTAAGGCAATAATCCTTCAAAATCCTTCATCATCAGCACACAACCACCAAAAGGTAGGACCAAACACGAAGTAGGATTACATGGCTGCATTTATTGCTGAAAATTTTAAATTTGCTGCTCTTTTCTTTAAGAGTAAGGATGTAGTGATCTTCAATGGGCTGATAGCCCTGGGGACAGTGGCTAGTCAAACAGCATACAACATATTTGCCTTCGAATGCCCATGTTCTGCTCAGAGAAATTATCTTTATGGGTTAGCTGCTATTGGCGTACCTGCCCTAACTTTCTTTTTAATTGGAGTAATGCTCAGTCGTAGCACCTGGGACCTTGTTTCGGAGTGTCGCATCAGAAAATGCCGGAAGCTGTCTGCGGCTGCTGCTTTTGCTCTACTGGGTTCAATAGTGGGCCGTGCAGCAGTGGCTCCTGTAACCTGGTCTGTCATCTCACTCCTTAGAGGAGAGGCCTATGTTTGTGCGCTTAGTGAATTTGTGGACCCTCAGTCTTTGGAAAACTTTCCTTCCACTACCCAGAGCTCCATTATCATGGCCCAGTTTCCCTGTAAGGATGTGCCTGCAGAGCTGCTGCACTTCTGGAAAGACATCGAACGCCGACTCAAGTATGAATCTCAGGTAACAAATCCAAGCTACAATGACTATAATAGGATTTTTTCCTTTAGTCTGACATTTATGAACTCCCAAGGCAAAATAATCATTTATAGTTTATCCTTTCTGGATCTCATCCTTTATTGTATGCAACTCTACATGAGTAAACAACATTCAGGGTTTCACAGATCATATTGCCATTCCATTAACAGGCCATTGGAAAAATTCCAATTTAAATTAGCATGACATAGGTGCAATTTTCTCCTGGGATTTTCACGCACAACAGTCTCTAGAGTCTAAAAAACATCCTATGTGCAGAGAGTCTGCAGTCTAAAACACCTTTCTAATGTGAGAGATCAGAGGAGAATGATCAGACTGGTCTGAGCTGACAGCGTCTATTGTAACAATAAGCCTTTTTTAGAACTGTGGAGAGCAGAAAAACATCTCAGAAAGCACAACACGTCAAACCTTGAGATGGATGAGCTACAACAGCAGAAGACCACATTGGGTTCCACTCCTGACAGCCAAGAACAAGAATCTGAGGCTATCATGAGCACAGACTCACTGAAACTGGACAGTTTGGATGAGCCTATATCCATGATAGCCTCAGATTCCTGTTATTGGCTGTCAGGAGTGGAACCCAAAGTGGTCTTCTGCTGTTGTAGCTCATCTACCTCAAGGTTCAATGTTTTGTTTATGCTGAGATGCTTTTCTGCTCACCATGGTTATAAAGAGTGATTATATGAGTTACTATATCCTTTCTGGGAGCTTGAACCAATCTAGCCATTTTTCTCTGATATCTCTTAACA
Source organism: Ictalurus furcatus (assembly GCF_023375685.1). NCBI lineage: Eukaryota > Metazoa > Chordata > Actinopteri > Siluriformes > Ictaluridae > Ictalurus > Ictalurus furcatus. The sequence continues at coordinate 22,708,747 of NC_071257.1, read as the reverse complement.
ACCCGTTTCCACCCACAAACTGTCGCTTACGCAATGTATAATGGGGTGTTTTTTTTTGCACCCCCCTGTGTAAACTCTAGAGACTGTTGTGTGTGTGAAAATCCCAGGTGATCAGCAGTTTCTGAAATACTCAAACTAGCCCATTTGTCACCAACAAACATGCCATGGTTAAAATCACAGAGATCACACTTTTTCCATTCTAATATTTAATATGAATATTACCTGAAGCTCTTGACCTGCCTGCCTGATTTAAAAAAAAAAATGCATTGCACTGTTGTCACAGGATTGCTTGATAATTGCATGAATGTATAGGTGTTAATAATAAAGTGAATTGTACATGAATGCGTGAATAACCCTAGAACGCATGAACCAAAAAACTTACATGAACACAAAGTGAGTCAAAACGACCTGTACTGGATTCTTCAAAAATGTAGGTGTCCTGTTAATTAAATTAGTTTTTAAAATAGAGAATACACAAATGTTTTCATTTATTAAACGTTTATTTGTTCACTTCCCTATTACAGTACATATGCAGTACATAAGCCAAAATATATTTTTATTCCACTGCAGTTTAGCTTTTTCTGAGCGAACATATATATATATATATATATATATATATATATATATATATATATATATATATATATATATATATATATATATATATATATATATATATGTGTGTGTGTGTGTGTGTGTGTGTGTGTGTGTGAAGTGAAGGTGAAATGAATAACATTGAATATGACATTACAATGGCACCTGTCAAGGGGTGGGGTATATTAAGCAGTAAGTGAACAGTAAATTGTCAAAGATGTGTTGGAAGCAGGAAAAATGGGCAAGTGAAAGGATCTGAGTGATTTTGGCAAGGGCCAAATTGTGATGGCTGGATGACTGGGTCAGAGCACCTCCAAATCACCAGGTCTTGTTGGGTGTTCCCAGTATGCAGTGGTTAGTACGTACCAAAAGTGGTCCAAGGAAAGACAACTGGTGAACCAGCAACAGGATCATGAGCGCCCAAGGCCCATTGATGTGCATGGGCTTGTGGATGTGGATGTTACTTTGACACGTACAGCCTACCTAAACAATGTTGCAGACCAAGTACACCCCTTCATGCCAACGGTATTCCCTAATGGCAATGGCCTCTTTCAGCAGGATAATGCGCCTTGCCCCACTGCACAAATTGTTCAGGAATGGTCTCTAGGAGCATGACAAAGAGTTCAGGGTGCTGAGTTGGCCTCCAAATTCCCCAGATCTCTCTCTCTCTCTCTCTCTCTCTCTCTCTCTCTCTCTCTGTGTGTGTGAAATGAAAGTGTAATTTTTTCCCAACCTATGGCCAAGAAATATGAAAATTACATCATCATTAGCATCATCACTGGCATACCACCAGTGGTTTGTTTAAGGTAGATGTTTTGGATATTTTGCAACCTTTGTATTTATAACTTGTATTCTCATTTTGTCTCAAGCTGTTGGGTTGGATGTTGGTGGCTATCATCTCTTTCACTGTGTTCCTGGTGATGTGTGGAAAGCGCTGCTGCTCTCCCCTGGGCTACCAGCAGGAGGCATACTGGTCTTCCTATCGGGCCAATGAGCACACTCTTTTCCAGCGCACTGCTGAGGCTCATGCCAAGCTCCGTGCTGCTGAGAGCATCAGGACCTTCTTTGGGTTTGTAGCCCTGGAGGAGCAGGAAAGGGGGCTTCTGGCAGCATGTCACGGGGCCAAACTGGCAATTTCCAATCTGGAGTGGAACCAGATAACAGGAGTTTACTTATACAGAGAGAATGAAGGGACTCCTCTGTACAGTCGCCTAAATAAATGGGCCAATTTCACAATTGGGAACAACACTGAGGCCATTGAGATGGACATGTTAGGTTAAGGTGTGAATGGTCATCCACAGTAACCAACTACCTTTTGGTCATTTCTTGTGGACAATTGTTTGTCCTTGCTGTGCAAATCTGAGTAGTGTTTGCTTTCTTCTTTTATTTTGCTTGAAAATGTCACTATGATAATTTATTATTTGAGATGCAAACATATTTTTAATCTGTTTTTTAACTTGATGATGGTATGAATTGAGTGATACAGTTAATTCATCAGAAATGTACATTAATACATAATGCATACTGGAGCAGCTTTTCTCCGTTTGTAAAGACATGGAACGCCATGGAAAACTTTTTTAAATGTATGGGCTATTTGTATTTTTTTTTATATGTGCTGATATGTATTGTATACTAGTCTCTTTAAATTTTTTTTTATTAATTACTCATTAATAATGTCAGCATTTGTTATGGTGCCTTATAATTAGTTTTTGAGAATGTATGTTATCTCATGTGGGCTACACAGGTGTACAGTGGGTGGCATTGCTACCTCACGGATCTAGGGTCCTTGATTCAATTCTGAACTCAGGATTGACAATGGTGTTTCCTATAGTTTCCTCCAACTGTCCCAAAAAACATGCAGGTAGATGGATTGGCTACACTGTGTGTGTGTGTGTGTGTGTGTGTGTGTGTGTGTGTGAATGGTGCTCTGCAATGGACTCAAACCCCATCTGCGGTGAATTATCCTGCCATGCGCCCAGTGTTGCCGACATTGTCTCCACATTCACCACAAGCCTAACCACGATAAAGCAGTTACTGAATGAATCAATGTTATCTCAGGTAGGCCCTATGTTAGGACATGTTGGTGTGCTATTCAGACAACTATTGTTAATATTGTACAATACGTATATAAAATAATCCACAATATATTACAATATATTTTATTAAAGTTTTTATTGTACATTTGTTCTTTTTTCTCTATGAATATTATAAAATCCTGTGTAAGTCTTAAACCCAGGCATCAGAAGTTTGGGTTTAAAACAGTTCATTAGGTTTCCATTCACATTGCTAATAGCAGATCCAAATGGTTCTTGCATTTCCTCTGTTAACACTTTCAGGTGTAAAAATGTGACAAACACAACATTAGGCTTCTGCTAAAAATAGCAGCCTCACCTTAGTCTTTAGATGTTACTTTTCAAACATGCTCAGAAATAAAAGGTGTAGGTGTCCTATTTGAAAATGTGTATAGGTTTTACTTTGAATATCTGAGGCAACAACCTGTAAATTATGTAATACATAATTACACACAAGGACATGGTTTAAGCGTTTATATGCAGAAACAACAACAATCATTATTCGTAGTAGTAGTAGCAGTATTATTATTATTATTATTAGTAGTAGTAGTAGTTCAAATATATTAAAATGTGAGATAAATTAAACTCTATTGTTTGAATCTCTAAATCTAGCTTTTCTACACTTTGCCCATATTAATTATATAAATGATTTCTGCTCTTAATGTCACTGAGTGTTAGACCTCCACGTTCTAACCATTACATCACTGTTTGATGGCATTGCTATGGTAAATATTCAATACAATGGTGGAAGACAATCAAAATATTTTTGCCCCACATTATATGTACAGCACCATTCTACCATCCCACTCTCTCTTTCTCTCCCCTCATTTCTTTCTGCTTCTTTCACAGAGTGTTCAAGCTCTGTTTATTTTTCTGAGTAGGTCACCAGAGGAGCTAAATGACTCCCATTCCTCTCACAACCTTGCAGAACGCAGCCGCCTGGCTGCTGTCACCTCTTAATAGCCTGCAGCTGCAGAGGGCAGGCGGCTGAGAGAGCATGAGTCAGAGAGAGAGAGAAAGAGAGAGAGAGCGAACGTGTGCGACACAGAGAGAAAGGAGGGGGTGGGTGAAAGGAGAGCTATGATGCAGACGGCGAATCACATGAGCAGAGATCTGTTTACAAACTGAGCAGGCAAGAAGTGTTCGGCACCATTATGAGCACCCAGAGCTGGAGAAGAAGATTAGGAAAACATTGGACCTGAGTACACACACACAAACGTACAGGGTGGACCCCTTTTCCCAACAATGACATCTTTGCTTTTCCTTTTCTCTTGCATGCTTATGGAGAGGAGAGAACAAGACAGATGGTGAAGAGGGGAGCAAGCCATCACCAGCACAAAGCCACTCTGAGCTTTTGAAGCAGGTAAATTCACGCAGGAGATCAGTCTTACTACGTCTGCTTCTTTATGATCTGGACAGGAAGACTGTCCTTGGGAAAAAGGACAAGAAAACCAGGTGGAGCATGAGAAAGGTGGGAGAAGGCAGCACATGGACAAATTGATCTTTTGATAGTGTTTTGAAGCTAGACAAAGCTAAGTAGTGCCATAAGTTTATGCCTTGTATATGTGCTCACCCAGAAGAATACAGAGCACTTGGTGTAATTGTATGGTTATTGCAATGACAAGAACTGTAAAAAGCCAATTGTAAACACCTCACCTTACACTACCGTCGAAACTGCCTTAAAAATCGAGCTACAAAAGGGACGGCTTGACATACCAAAACGTCAAGTTTGGTTTTGGACCATGACACTGGACGAAAGAGAAAGTCAGAGCCATACTATGTGTTAAGTACCATGTTGCATGTTTTTTTCCTGGAAAAGAAGAAGTGAGCATTTTAATCTCAGTGCCATTTTTGAACTGGAAAAGTGTGTGACTTGACTTCAGCCAAGAAATCATGCTCATCCTGCCTCCATGCAAATGGGCAAGGGAATGTGGTGGGTGCTCATAATGTGTTAACCAGAGACAGTGAGGATTTCATGAACTGTAGCTTTGTTGTGGGAGTTTCCTGCAAGCCAGAGTCCAGATTATTTATCCGATTTTTTAAAGTGGATATATCTAACTTGCTGATTTCAACATTGTCTTTCTGGAACTCATTACTGATTGGCTGGATCGACTGAAACAACTTAAACCTCCTGTTCATGAACGTACTCCAGTGGGATAACAGTAAGTATGAATCATAACAACCTCCTCATATGACACACCCCAATTCCTGTGACTTTAAGTATTGTGCTAGCAGCTAGGCAAAGCTTTTATTAACAGCATCTCCAGATACGTGCTTGCTATCATTGCTTTCCTAACATCCTCTTATACGATTAGAAGTGATAGCAATTTCTTATATGGCTTGAACTTGTGCACAGACTGCAGAGAGACTCATTGTCCCTCTGTGTTTTGTTTTTTTTGTATCAAATGAATGAATATTGTTTGGCAGCCTATGACATCTGATGTCAGTCACCATTGTTTTCCAAGTGGTGATTCCTGCTCAGGTTGGTTAGTTTCTAAAGTGCACAGCATGCATTGAAAGTGCCCCATGTGCTTTTCTCCCCCTTTACCCCCATTAAACAGAGCAGATGGTGGCTTCATGGCAGAGGGGGGCTGTGTCTGAAGCCACTTGTATTTGCTTTTGTGTATGCACAATTGCCCAGGCTTTACCCAAGCTCTGCCAACTGGCCCATCTTTCACTCCTTCTCTCTATTTGTCTTTTCCCAGCTACAGTTTACAGCTATATATATTAAGACATCCATAATCTCTGGCACTCTTTTTATCTTTCACAACTTCCGTTTCAGTGTTGCATTCATGTTTTTGTTTTTGTTTTTGTTTTTTTTTTGGGGGGGGGGGGCATAATTTTGCAATGAAATTATGATCTATGTTGTACCATAAGTGAGGTGGTCTTTTGTCAACAGCATTGTTTGTTTTTAGCTTTTAGTTGTGAAGAGGCTAAAGTGGCGATGTGTAAAGAGTTGGTTTGTAAATCTTTTGTATTTGCATTATAAAAAATGGGTGCACAAATTTGGTCAGAAAACAGATAATACAATAACACTTCTGTAAACTTGGTAATATTGAGAGTTAAATACTGTTGGTCTACGCTCTTCCATCTGTTAGTCATTTGAACGTAACGATTTGCTCCACATCTTTAACCATAACAATCTGGATTGGTCAGATTAACTTCCAAGCACTTCTAACCTCTGCTTACTGAGTTCTGAAACTAGAGAAAGCTCAAATTTTAATGAGTTCATTCTCGGCATATTGCTGTCCCTGTCAAATGTGCTCCAGTGTAACTTCCTAGAGAGAATATACTGTGTGTAGCAGTCAGTATCTAAGAGTCTTTTTAAAGACCTTTGACTGTAACATAAACCATGCACACATGTACAATAGGATATGTAGCATCGATAATGGTAATTGTTTTGGGGACAAAGGCAGTGTCTCTGCTTTGTCTTTTACAGTCCATTGAGTAGTTAATGTGAAACAGTTTATAACACATATATTGTACAGTAGGAGTCAAGCAGGACTGTGAGGATTTCATTCTGCCTGAATCCTTTATGTCTTCCCACAGTGGAGGATTTCTATTCTGTCTTTGTCCCACCCACATACAGAATGCATGAGAGATGGCCAGGGCTGAGGTTGTCTATCACTATAATTCACATTTTGATTTTTGCAAAAAAAAAAAAAAAAGGCACTTGCCCATTTATTTTGTGCAAAATTTTTAATTTTACAGTAAAAAAACATAATACGGCATGCGCTAATGTCTCTTTTGTGATACAAATTTTTGTGGTTGCTAGAGTATTTCAGTGCTGGCTATAATAAAGGCTCTAGGTTACAGAATTATTTATCCAACCTTGCCCACTGTCTACATATATACAGTTGATTATGTACGAAGTGTAGCTGAATATAAGCTACCCCATATTCACAGTGATCACAGAGGATCACAGAGAAGAATTTTATTACACACACATTACAGTACTACACTTCAGTGTGGATACATTGTGAAAACATTTAGTTGTCAGCATGCCTTAAACTCTATGAGTTTCCAAATCCATAAAGTAATAATTGCAGGATATCTACATGGCTGTATATATTGATGACACTATGTCAATATACAGCCCAATCTTAATATCTTTCAAAGAACCATAGGTACAAAGGTACAAAGAACCTTGATCCACCCGAAAACAGTTCAATGTGCCGCTAAAGGCACATTTCTCAGATTGCTTTACAGCATGCAACTTTTATTCTAGCTGTTGTCTGTTTCAAGCAAACAAGCATTTCTTTTTAATCTCCTTGTGTAAGTCCACTAACTATAATATGAATGTATTTACTTTTATATTTAACAAAGTTTAGTTTAAAATGAGCAGGAGATATTATATGAGTATTTTGCCCAAACAAAATGACGACAAATTCTTGTTTCCAAACAGGTTTTTTTTATTCGTTGTGCCAGTTTATTCAAAAGCTTGTGAATGTGATATGTGAGATGTGTCCTGAAGATTTGACTGTAGCTATGGATATGACAACATTAATACTGTTCTTTCACAAAAGGGCTGAAAAGCAATTTCATGTTCAAGTTGTGCCCCCAAGATTCACTGTGTTGCAGTAATTATTTAATACAAGCACAGAATCACCTCACCTTGTATCAATCCATTTAATTAAGTTTATTTATAAATGACCAAACAGCTATGATTGTAACAGGCTGAGCATCAGAATTAGAAAGAATTTCATTGGCCAAGTAAGACTCCACTTACAAAGAATTTGACTTGGCAATTGCTCTATTAACACAGTTTTAAAAAACATAATATTGTGTAACGGGGTCCCTGCTTGCAAAATAATTTAAGAACCCATGGAATAGACAGTCCTGAACATGTCAGTATGTGCAAAGTAAGCGAGGTGAACCATTCTCTCAGAAACAAATGTCATATCAACCATGAGTGTCTGAAAAGAAATGCTTACCTATTAGAGCTACTTTTTTCTTTAGTGATTTCCGTCACTGTTCAACCAGACTCATTAGAGACCCTCTTCTGTTTGCAGTGTGAGTGTATGTATTACAGTGAAAAGTTCATGCAACTCACCGAAGTCCATCAGTAAATTACAATGTTACAGTGATATGAGAAACACAAGGACACGCTGCTCCGGGGTTTATGCAATATGCATGTTTGGGCCATAGTGAACCTAACACATGAGAGCTTCAGTGCTGTGTGTGGTCAGCCAAGGGCCTTGTAAAGGCAAATACATGAGCCTCATAGTACCTATCAGCTAAGAAACAAATACTAATTTGCCATTCATACTCACAGTGAAACTGGCAAACAGTATGAAGTTCCTATAGACTTAAAGTCTTTAAAGCTCCGATCAGGATCAGCGCTGATAGAGCCACCTGATAACTGGCCTTGAAATTATTAAGAAAAGAGCAAATTGCATGTCTCTGTTATTAGCAAAAATCCTTGTTTATACTAAAAACTAGCCTATACTGTAAGTTAGAATGAATACTAACTTTAGCTGTGAATTGGCTTAAACCTGAATGTGTTTGTTTGTGGCCTTGCAGGATGTTTGTGTGACCAAAGCCTACACATTTTAGACTGCAAAATGACCTCAGAAGTCACGTACCCCCTCCCCCTGAACGTCTATATCATCATTCTTGGCATTGGCCTCTTCATCTTTATGTTGAGCCTCATCTTCTGTTGCTATCTGTTCAGGTAATATTGTAGTGTATATTCAATTTCAACATCATAATACTGAAACTTTCCACTCTGAGAATACTGTTTCTTGGCAGAGTTCAATATAGATGAATACATTACTTGCTTGTGTGCTATAGCAGGTATTTAATCTCAGTGTATACAGACATCTTACTCAAGTGTAGAAAATCGCTGTGCATTTTTAAACATTGCTATGTAATGTGAAAACCTGCTGCATTTATTCACAGCCTGAGACGACAGGTCACACGGGAGCAGTTTGGATACAATGAGGTACAATTTATTTTTATATTTATTTCTTTTCTTTTTTCTTTTCTTTTTTAAATTTGAGTTGTTTCAAGAATAAATAGTTTTATTCTTCCCTTCATAGGTTGTCCTGAAAGGATCAGAGAAGAAGCTAAGCCTTCTTGGTGTAAGTAAATGCTCATAAGAACAACAAAAAAATAATAATAACAAAAATATTGATGGATATTCAGACAGAAACCACCCCTAAGCTTTGCAATTATGCAAAACTAAGATGAAGCAAGTTAATAACTTTGATATTGATATTCAAGCTTTAGACAACAACAGTCTGTTTCTCTCTCTCCCTCTCTCTCTGTGTGTGTGTGTGTGTGTGTGGCTCACACTGCAGCAGACCTGTGCTGTTTGTCTGGAGGAGTTCAGGAGCAGGGAGGAGCTCGGTGTTTGTCCCTGCTCACATGCTTTTCACAAGAAGTAAGTAAATTTCCCATGCTGCTGCGTCACACAAGCCTATTCACATATCTCTCACATCTCATATCTCTAAGTTTAGCTGGATTCTGGTTGTGTTCTTAATGGTTCAGTTAAAAGAAAAAGAGATCTGTGATATAACTGTCTCATCATAACCCTGCTGAACCTGAAATGCAAAACAACTGAAAAAAAAACTTGCATGTCCTTAGTCAGTAAATTAAAATGGGGAAGCTTGCTGCGCAGATCAGATCTGATGTGCCATGACACAAAGTAACGTTATGCTGCCTTCTGATGACTGTTACAAAGTGACAGAAATATAACCTCTCTCTCTCTCTCTCTCTCTCTCTCTCTCCCCCCATCTCGTTCTTGTGTTCTCTTCATCTCCTCTCTAGGTGTTTGGTAAAGTGGCTGGAAATCCGAAGTGTCTGCCCCATGTGTAATAAACCAATCTGCAGGCTCCATCCTAACCCTCAGCAGGGGGCTGATAGCCTACAGAACCCCATGCAGGTGTGACAGAAGAGGCATGGTGTAGGGAAGAGAAAGATAGAAGAGTCTCTCGTCATGTGGAACTTGTTGAGCTTCAATCAAGAACAAAGTAAAAAAAAAAAAAAAAAAACACATGACATCATGAAGCCCATTCCAATCTCAACTGACTTCCTTACAAACACTTCTCTGCTGTCCAACGAGGACTTTTCACACAAAGATGTCTCGAAAGTCTGAACACATTTAGCCTGCAGCTAGCCTTAATAAAACATATGGATGTCATATGGATGGGTGAAGATGAAGAGAAAGGGATTCAAATTTGAATTAAGTTGATCAGTTGTACAGTATGTGGATGCATTGAGAAGACATGGCACAATATACTGTATATATTTATATATATTCATAACACTGTCAGTGGCAGAGGACGCTATATTACCACAGACAAATAAGCAGTCATTATACAAATTTGTCATTTGAACGCATTTAAAGCATTTTAGCATCCCAACCCTGGTCCAGAATATTTTCATTTATTCATTCATTCAACTTCAGTAACTGCATCCTAGTCAGGGTCATGATGGATCCAGAGTCTATCCTGGGAACACTAGGTTTGTGGTGTGAATACACCCTGGATGGGTCTCTAGTTCCATCATCGTCAATCATAGGGAACCATGCACACACACACACACACACACACACACACACACACACACACACTAGCATATTCACTTTTAACATTTTTATCTTGCCAAAATTTGTGTGAAATCACAAAGAACCTACTGAATATGAATAACCTAATTATTATTATTATTATTATTATTATTATTATTATTATTTTAATGCCTGTCATGGTAGTCCCAGCACTCCAGATTCAGGACCAAGTTTGGTTGAACAGGAGTTTTGGATAGTCTTTTTAAGTTATTTTGAAGTAGTTATTTTATATTGTATACACTCCTCAATAAAGTGTAACATCTCAGTGATGTATCAGAGCTGGTGTTTATTATTTGTGTGCTAAAGCATGGATTTTCATAGAAACAAGATGGGAAATAGGACATACTTGTATGTTTGTAATTCTCTTTGGATTATTATGATGTCATGCATAATTTGACTTCCATTAATTTTATAATCAAAGCAGACATAAGATCTCTTATGTAAGGCTGAATTACAAATTCAACAAATACCCTTTTCATGGCCAAACTCAACAAATTCCTGTGGTAATTCGGACTATTTTACATGGCAGTGCTCGCTCTTTGTGTTAACGGGTAACCTTGTGACTGTTGTCAACAGGGCATTCCATACTGTTTATTTCAGCGAGATCTCTGTAAGACTCCCTCAATTGTGGTCTTCCTGAAAAAAAAAAAAAAAAACATTGATATCTTTTCTACAAAATCTATAATAGTGAGAGAGAGAATGAGAGAGTCTCACTATGAGCTGCACCCCACAAACAGAACAGAGCTGCCAGGGTCATTCTGTGTGGAACATTGTGCAACATTGTGTACTGTGGACAGACACACTGCTCTCAACATGCACTGTGAAAAAAACAGCAGATACACTCTTCTCTTATGAACCCAGACAATAACTGACTGGTGGAAAAACAATCGCCTATTCAGTGATGTTAATAGTTGGCACCATACAAACTAATACCAGGATTAGCAAAACTGATATCACAGTGTTAGATACAAAATATTGTTGCTCAGACAGCATTTTAGGTGTATAGAATAGTTGTTATGAAATACAGACGGGTGACGAATCTGTAAAAGGTATTTTTGCTGCCATGGTTTTGGTCCATTTGTCACCTTTGAGAGAAGAGTCACTGCAAATCAGTGCAAAGTTATTCTGATTGATCATCTTTATAATATTATGAATACTTCTATCCTGATGCCAGTGGTCTCTTTCAGGAGGACCCCGGCCTTATTTAAATCCTTCACAATCACCAGATCTCAACCCAATTGAACACCAATGGAATATTTTGTACTGATGAACTGGCATTGTCCATCACAACCATCAAAACACCAACTTGTATCTTGTTGAAGAACGGTGTTCAAGTCTCCAGCACAGTTCCAAAGACTTGTAGCATCTGGGCTAAGGTGCACTGAAGCTGTTGTGATGGTTTGTGGTGGGCCGACACCTTACTTAAATGTTACAAGACCTTACTATGTTGTTTATTTTTTGTTGTTTTGAAAATAAGAGATGTTTTTTTGTTTGTTTTAAAAATCCAGCATAATACATAAAAATAACATTTTGCTCTGTTAGGTGGAATTACTAGGTCTTCCTTTTGTAAAACTTTATTTAAATGCAGCATTCACAGGGCTACACAACACCTGACATAAACTCACCTAAACATATAAAGGCTTATTCTATCAGGCATAAGCTGTCATGTAAGTGTTTTTTTTTTCTATATCAAGTTGAAAAATGACATGACACCTAACGTAGCAAAGTGAGATAGATTTTAGCTGAAATAAGTTGTGTTATGACTCTTTCCTGGGTAGATTACATACGTGAAAACTGCATTAGTAGGTCAGTGTATACATATGATGTGTCACACAATTATGACGCAGCATGCATAAAATCAAAATCATCATTATTATAAGATTTCATAAACATGTTCCAGCACGACAATGTCCCTATGTACAAAGCAAGATCCAAGAAGACATGGTTTGCCCAGGATGGAGTGGAAGGACTTAGGTGGCCTGAACAGAGCCCTGACCTCAACCCGACCTTTAGGATGAATTAGAACTGCTGACTGTGTGCCAGACATCCTCAACCAGTATCAGTGTCTGACCTCACTATGTTAATATAGCCCAATGAGCACAAATCTGTGCAGCACTGCTCCAAAACCTAGTGGAAAGCCTTCCCAGAAGAGTGGAGGTGGATTATAACATCAAAGGGAGGACTAAATCTGGAATGTAATCTTCTAAGAATCACATATGGGTGTGATTGGTCAGGTGTCCACATACTTTTGGCCATATAGTCTATGTTTCTTTATCGCCAAAACACAAATTGAGTTCTAATGTTGTTCTAACATAAATCAGCCTTGAAAAGCAAAACTGACAAAAGAAGCCTTTTTGTTTGTTTGTTTGTTTGTTGTTGTTGTTGTTTTTACAGCAGATGCCTGTTGGAATAATGCCTGATAAATATTCATAGTTATGTCAGTTGTTATGAAGGACCTATAGATGACATCTAGCCCTGTGTATGTATAGTATTTCCCTTCCTATCTCAATACATAACAGTACTTTTTGACAGCCTTTTTTTTTTTTGAATATCAGATTCACCAAAAAGCTTAGAGGTCCAGATGTCTACATGAGATCAGATCAGCTAGTAGGAGACAGAACTCCTGCCGGTGATCCTGTTGCCATGTGATCCCTAATTGTAAAATATCCGAGCTTATTTAATTTTAGGTTCAGAAAAAAAAAAAGCTGCAAAGTTTTGAGTTTTGAGTAACAATTTATTTATTTATTTACTTTACATTTGAAATGAATTCTGAACCTGATAAATAATACTGTTGTTATACTCAGAGCTCCACAACGAATGTTTAGTTACTGGGCATCCAAATAGAGTAATAATTCAGCAGAAACCGTGTATATGTCATTTCCTGCCAGACTGATGTCTTTTTAATGATACAGTCATGGCCTGTGTTAATACACTTGAACCATGAGTCAGAATTAGCATCTCTGTATTTTTGTATGCTTAACATCCATCTAAATGAGAATACTGCACAATTACTCTACATTAAACACAATAGCAAAATGGTTTGGCTCTTGCCATGTGTTCTTTTTGGCAGTGGCAGAGAGAAGGCAGATTCTTGTGTGCTTTGTTCTACACAGAGGAAGTGAGTGTATGCTTGAGCTGCACAGATCTGTGAGGAGATATGACAATGCTGCATGCTACAGCATGTTGCAGCTCATCTCAGGTACAGAAGGTGCCAGACTGTAACCGTAGCAAGAGAGATGAGAGACAAGACCACAGACATGTTCAACAAAAAGAGTTTCTAAACTGTGCTTAAATTACTTCTATTGCATAAGTCATACTTCATAAGTTTTAATTTGTTGATTATATTATGCGCATAAGTGAGCTTGATACAAATTGAGTTTTAGTGTTAGATTAGCTCTGTGATATATCATGATAGAGATTTTGAAAATGAAATCATACTTTAACTCTGTTAATTTGCGTTGTTTCTATGATGTTTATAAACTAAAGAAAGTTCTATGTGCCCTCTGCTGATCAGAACCATTCCCTACAGCTACACAGTGACTGGGAAAAGCTAAATTAAAACAATGTGGGAGCCACTGAGAGCCATTTGAGCATTTTTTTGACAAAGTAGGAAAGAAGATTGAGAACGCCTTTTCTTAGCTTCATTCGTGAGTCATTTTGAATTAAAGTGGTAGCCAAATGAATACACCTAATTCACAAATAGGTGATGTCATGTATCAGAGAAGGAACTACAGTTCCCAGCAGCCACTGCACCTTACTACATTACAGTCACATGAATCACTCTGAACTCTGCACCTGAATCACTATGGTTAACCAGCACTCATGTGTATATAAACATACTTTGCACTGTACTCCTTGTCTTACGTTTGTCTTCCTTGTTGTATTTAGGTCTTTGGTTTATGTTTAGTCTTTGTCATAGTGTTTTGCCACAAGGTCTTAGTGACTTTTATGTTTTTGTTATGGTCTTTATTAGACTTATTATCTGCACTTGCATCTGTCTCCATCTCCAAACCGTGACAGGTGACAAATAAAATGAATAAATAAATAAATAAATAAATAAATGTTTAAGTTATATTTCACCATAGAGTAAAGGTGATCATTCAGAATAACTTTGTATTAATTTGCAGTGAATCGTCCATCATGATCCGGTGAGAAACAGAGAGAAGAACTTGAATATAAATTATCTGGTAAATGACGTGTACTGTAATACTTACATGTGATCAAATATACAGTGCTATGAAAAAGTATTTGCCCCATGCTGTTTTTTTGTTTTGTTTTGTTTTGTTTTTTTTTTACAATTTTTACTAGATTGTTTCAGAAATTAAAACAAAATCTAAGATAAAACAAAGGCAACCTAGAAACAACCAGACCTGATTACTGCAAACCCTGTTCAATCAAATCAAATTTATTCTTTCACCCTCAGAAAACATTCACTATCACCCAGTGAGAACTTAACCATTTAAACAACTGAAAGTGAAATATAACATTAACGTAAACTGAGATTTTACAAGCTATAGCAGTAAATATTAAGAAATCTGCTCCCTTACTTTGAAATTCATCATCTTCAAGAAGAGTAAACTTGTGGAGTGTTTGAAGTCCACAGTAATTTATATTTATATATCTAGGTGGCTAAACCAGGACATGGCACATGCTCAAACTTCACCTCCTCCAAGTTTTGGAGATCCAATTTAATGAGTTTAGTAGTGTATTTAACACACCATGGGTGTTCTTAGTTAGATTATTCCCAATATTCTTAAATTGCTTATCCAGTTGCTTTCTCACTGACAAGTGACAGTATAACGACTGTTTTTAATAGCTAGCCATATTAAATATTGTACATTCTGCAATGCTCGTCCATTCCCCTGCCAAACTAATCAATGTACCTACTTGTTTTGTACATGTAGATATATAATTTGCCTAACGTAAATAACAAAAAATGGACAAAATCACTGATTGATGTTACTGAGCACTAACAACCTGAGGTAAGCATTTTAATAGTTAAAAGAACTTGTGCTGAAATGTTATTTATTTCAAATTGGGTGTATTGTTATAGGAAAACAGTGAATACCGTTAAAATCCCTGAAGTGGATTATTTTATAATAGCACGCCGCTCTGTAGAAAACATATGGCTAAAGAGGTAGAAGGATTTTGTATGACCTGTCTTGGGCTTTCTAATCTGCACTTTATTAGGAACACCTGTACACCTACTCATTCATGCAATTATCTAATCAGTGAATTGTATGGCAGCAGTGCAATGAATAGAATCATGCAGATACAGGCCAGCAGCTTCGAGTAATGTTCACATCAACCATCATAATGGGGAAAAATTTGATCTCAGTGATTTTGACTGTGGCATGATTGTTGGTGGTTTGAGTATTTCTATAACTGCTGACTTCCTGGAATTCTAATAAGCACAATATTTTAATGCACAGCAGTCTAGAGTTTACTCAGAATATTGCAATAAAGAAAAAACATCCAGTGAGCACAGTAGTTCTGTGGATGGATATATGGTACAGTTCTGATGCTCACATGACCATTGTTGGCAGTTTAGGTGGTGGACAGGGGTCAGCATGGACACTATGACCTGTCTGTGGCTCAGCAGACACCCATACACAGCAAGCTGCAATACATTGTGTGTTCTGACACCTTCTATCATAGCCAGCATGAACTTTTTCAGCAATTTGTGCTACAATCTTCTGTAGGATTGAACTAGACGGTTTGCCTTTGCTCCCCACATGCATCAGTGAGCCTTGAGCACCCATGACCCTGTCATCGATTACCAGTTGTCCTTCCTTGGACCACCTAACCACTGCATATCAGGAATACCAACACTTGCCAATTTTTCTTGCTTCCAACACTTCAATTCTGAGAACTGACTCTTCAATTGCTGCCTAATATACCCCACCCATTGACAGTTGCCATTGTAACGAGATAATCAATGTTATTCACTTCACCTATCAGTGGTTTTAATGTTTTAATCTTTAGGGTGAAGAAACAACTCAGTACCATATTAAATATTAACTGCAATGTTAATATTGCAGTTGCAATGTAAATGTTTACAACATATTAATGGTTTAACCAGAGGATGCTTGGAAGGATCTCCTCTTAAAAGAGTACAGCCTTTACTTGAATTTCATTTGTGTGTACAAAGTATAAATCTTTATCCTCAGCATTATTTCAGCTTTAAGCTGTTTAGAGGGCATTAAATCATGTCTATTTAAAATTTCCTTAAATTAAATAGCATATTACAGTAAGTAATGTATTTATATAAGGGCTCCCACTCTTTTTACTTTTAGAATCGATTGTCAATGTAATGGGAAAGCATGTGTTTATTAGCTAATTAAGCAAACTAATCCTATCGGCCAAAGGGAAAAGGTTCAGATAGGCATGAAATTGCATTCACCTTGTGTGCCCTAATTACAGCCACCAGCATCATCTCACCATATGGCCATTTCAGGGCTGTTTTTATGTCATGTATGGAGGGCAGTGATTTCATTTAATGCTAAATATCTCTCTATGGCTAATATTTATCTTTCAGTCAATTAAGCCATTTTAGTACTTTATTACCCTATTCCCTAGATGCATTTATCTGAATTTATTATCTGTTATTTAAAAGTAATTCTCTAATTCTAATTAATTCCAAAGAACAATTTTACCTCATGTAGATGAACAGATGGTAGAAATTGCTTAGAAAACTTTTAGACTGATTATATGTCACAGTTCGGAGTAAACCTCTAGAAATTATTGTGGTAAACAAATCATGCAAAACTGTTATGGTTATCTTCTGAAACTTTTATTAAGCAAAAATGGTTAAATCAGATGTTAATTCATCTAATAAATTAACAAAGACAACAATTCTGACTTTTGTATTAATAGTCCTCCTACTATGCATTCTCTGGAAATTAGCTTTTAAGACAGTAACATACACTTTATTAAGGACTGATGTTCATCACTCCGTTGTGACATCTATTGGTGAAAATAAGATTAGCTAAATCCTAAGTATATTACATAATAAATAGACCTTCTCACTTTCCTTTTTTTAAAGGAATTACATCCTTATCCATTGCACTAATCTGTGCACACATGCCATGAAACGGTTTAGCATCAAACCCAGCATACAAGCTTGTCCCTGCTTAAGCAGGACATATGGCTTTTTCTAGTATGTGGCTACTTGCTCCAGACAAGGTGGTCATGTGATTAAGGTAAACACAGGGCTGTTCAGCATGTCTGACCCAGACCTTTTTAAACAAGACATGTAGCAGCTGGCCATCCTTGCCAATCTGCAATCAATGACTCAGACTGGTGGATGGGGTTTACATGCCTAATTGAACAGCACAGTTATTATCTGGTACAAAATAACCTGACAGCATCAGCTTATATGGCCTGACCATTCATCATTGGCTCATCTGGGGCATGAATTATTTAGAAATGTGGGGCGAATTTATGTTCTGGAAAATGAAGATACATTTGTGCTTATTGGAATTAAAGCTCACAATGAAAAACTACCTTGTATTAAATTAATGCTTAAAATATATAGCATGTACAAATGTTCAATCTACACTGCTAGTTTAGACATATATAGATAGATAGATAGATAGATATAGATAAATAGATAACTGCAATATAGATATATTACCTCATCTTGCAGACCTTTTCATTTAGGCTTATTGAAATTTGTTCACCATTTACAATGGTGTGCTTAATGCCCATGTATAAATTTATTCCTGAACCAAAGTGTATTTTTAATAAGTAGTTTTTTCTCTAGTTCTTACTTAAAATTAATTTGTTACCTTAAAAAAGGTAGTGTTCATTTACAACTTAGGAGAAGCAGTGAGGCTCTTGTCCTGTTTGGGAACTTTAAAAATCCCTCCTTTGTGAAGCTCCATCATGAAGCTGGCTGAAAAGATGCCCAAAAATCTGCAAAGATTCATCAGCAATCCTATTAAGACTTTAAAATATAAAATAGATCTTTGAACAATTTTCTTGAGAACTGCATTAATCCATATGTGTTATTTCCTAGTGTTAATGTCTTCACTGCTATTCTAAAATATAGAAAATAGTCAAAATGAAGAAAATATTTTTGTGAACTGGTAGCGTTTGTGCAGTAGATATAAAGATCTGAGATGTTTTCCTCAGAACAGATTGAATAATTGTTGATGGTTTCTCATGAACCTGTTATGAATCAATTTCTTGTGGTCTATATACCCTCTTAACAGATGGAAACAAACAGGAAACAAACACTTCTATCTGCTATAATTCTTCTGGGACATCTATATCAATTATTTATTTAACATATAGGACAGCTTCGTGTCTGACACAATCACTAATACATGTCTCATAGAGTGTCTCATTTAGATAGTCAACTAAGAAAACTGTTAAATATTTAAACACATTGATCTCAGTGATCTCAGTGAAAAATATATAAATGGAATAAACTGGGTGTCAACATCACTAGCAGATTCAATCTGGTGATAAAATACCCAGTACAGTATAATTAAATTTATTTGTATGACACAAATGGGGTAACATAATTAAAATGAGTGAAGTGTGTTTAGATTTCAGGAATTAAAACATTATATTCATTTTTGAGAACGTCCCATTTTTGTCAGTTCTTATGCTCAATATTTATAATGATACCACAATTATGGACTGCCAGTAGACCCTGTCTGCTTTTTTGTTTATGTCTAAAGGCCGGCGAAATCCAGCCAAGACAAGAAAATAAAATTCCATAGATGCTCAGAAATCAAGTCCATTTAATTAAGTAGTTCTCACTCATTGACCCCCAGTGAGTTAAACTGTCTGGGCCAGATGGTAAGTTTTCTGTATTTGTAATGCACAGTTTGGAGAAGCTTAACATTGATAGGCCTGCCAAAGTTAATTTGAATGTCATTAAAGTTTGAGTGAATGGAGTGGGGTAAGGGTGGGGTGTATGTGTGTGCATTAGTGATGCTGTCCAGTGTGTGTGTGCATGTGTGGATTGAGGAGTATTAATGTTTGGATGGGGCAATAGGATGGGGCTCCACCTGCTGCCACCTGTCAATATTCAAGTCCTATATAAGCGTCTTTCCTCCTCAGGGAAAAACAGAGCTGGGCTTGGTGCTCACACAACAACCTGGACCTTTGTAAGAGAACAAGACCATCGAAAGAACTCTTGTTACTGACTTTTAAAATATTTCTAAACAAATAGTTGTTTATCTCCATCATTGAAGGACTGCAGTGTCACATTTGGACATATAACAGAAAAGATGAAGCCTTGCACACCAGCCTGTGTGGATTTGGATTCTGAGTGTGATCCCAGAGACCTTGAGAAGTTTCGGAGTGTGGTACGGAAGAGAGTGGCAGCCAACGCCCGAGAGAGGAAGAGGATGCAGGGCTTGAATACAGCTTTCGACCAGCTGCGCAAAGTGGTTCCTCAGTGGGGTCAGGACAAGAAACTTTCAAAGTATGAAACGTTGCAGATGGCTCTGAGCTACATTATGGCCCTCAACCGCATCCTGAGTGATTCTAGTAGAAACAGCACCCCTCACAGGCAATGGCTGGATCTGCAGGATGACAGCCTACAATCAGAGAGCTACCCCTGCATCGGGAGGTACGGCTCACCCACTGAAAACGAGTGCATGTACACCTCCTTCCCTTACCACTGCGAGGATTTCCAAGTCCTGACTTAGACTGAGACATGGTGGAGTGTTAACTTGTATCTCCTATTCTGTGGATACAGGACTCAGTAAATACATTTGTATTACAACTATTTTTATGTATTAGCCTATCGTTCATATTGATCAGCTTGGTTTAACTTGGTACAAAATTATTCTAGCAATATAGAGACCATAAAAGTAATTTCAACAAAAAATGCTTTATTATGGTTATTAATTTATTATGTAGTGAGAAGTCCTGGTTCTCTCAGCCAAACACTCAGATCTTGTATTGCTTTGTATCAAATCATTCAATTAAAAGCATGGAAGCTTAGTTAAAGCTTAGTGTACAATAATATCTGTAAATGTCTGCTTAATTTTTTTCTGTTCTTTTTGTAAGTTTGGGTTTATTGCAAAGTGTGGTTTCTTGACAAACAGACATTTCAGTTAACTGAGTATTGTTTATTTAACTTAAGCATTCTAGCAGTAGCAGATTTCATTGTATACTATGTACAATTTCTAGTACATCAGTGCAAGAATAAACTTGATAAATGTAGTTCCTAATGTTGTTGTCTTTTTTGCTTGTTTTAGACATGGATCAGCACACAATAAATTGTTCACAACAACACGATCTATTGTTGTTCTTAATTAGGTAGAAATGAAAGAAATTGTATAGAAGCATGCATGGCAGGAATTTAAGAACAATTTGATTGTTGATCTGATTTATTCATTTACATCATATTTATATTGTAAGTATTGTGTTAAGAGATAATGTGTTTAAGCTTTTTTTTTTTTTTTTTTTTTTTTTTAGTTCCAGATTTACTGCAGTAAATCTAAGAGATGTCAGATGTGTGTGTCTGCTCAACTGTGCTCACTGCCCAGATAAAGGCTTGGTCATTTCACCAGACCCTGGTGTGTCATTAGATAAGGTGGCTCCAATTAAACATGTCTCTGCTGTTACCTCAGAGAAAGTATAAATCATGTTTATAGCACAACATGTGACATCAGATCAAAAGGCTTTGATCATCAGAACTTTGCTTGCAGTATTTGGGCTGTTTTATGCACAATAGTCTACTCAGTTGTGATCATATAGTCTATAAGATGTCAAAATTAATGTGGACATTAATGTTTACCTGGGCAGACCAGGACAAATAATAATGTCTTTTATGTGCCAAGGTAAGTCAGGCCAGACTGACTCAATAATGGACATCTATACCACAGCATCAGAGAGGAGTGGTACAGTGAAACTGAGTATACAGGGCTACAAGATTGTGTACAAGCTTGAACAATTGTGCAAGAGATGCACAGTGGCCAGAAATCCATAGATATATTTGTTCAGTTGGTGCTTGCTGGGTAGAGTGGGTGTACTGTACTGCTGTCTTTGTGTTTCAAGTGGTCTTCAGGTGGCTTTTGGAACCGAGATGGAATAAAGTTGTCGAGACTGGGGTTTCCCTCCTTAGGACTGCTGATCTAAAATCTTATCAAAATTTAGGATGACCCAAACACATGATCCAGTTCCAGGCCAGCAATATGAATCCTAGATTAATATAAACCTTATACGCTTCTTATAACTTCTTATTCCTAAAATAAGGACAAGTATAATTGAAAATTACCCTATATGTGATGCAGGTGTGATTTGATGAAATAAAAGGGAGACGTCCTGTAGAGGGTGAACAGATATGTCTATGCCATACTAGTTTAACCTTCTAGAAATATATCTCTGTATATCTTTACACTGTATAAAGGAAATATTTCTTTACCTGAAATGTGAAATGTGTAATTATTAGTCCCTTTAATAACTATTATTAGCAATGTCTATGTTAGTCTAAATAACTGAACACTGGCTCGGTCACTTGTTAAAAACTATGAACATGGCCCATGTTATGAACAAAATGTGTTAATATGAATGGTGGCTTTGTCATTTAAGAGTAGAAGTAGATGGGATTTGGTGATTATCTTCAAAACATTTGAACAGAAATTATTAATATACATCAAATTAATAACATTGCATAACTCTGGTTGGAATTTGAGTCCTTGGCTTATGTACAAATATATTGTGGCCAAAGGCTCAGATTTCAACTAGAATTGTGCAATATTATTTATTTAAGGTCTATTAACAATTTATAGTCAAATATTTTGGCTGATCCTCACCAATAATTATAGCGCTTCCATGAAGCACAACTGGACTCAAGAAAGGTTTCTGTGACCAAAAAGCACATGGATGTTTGCTGACTTTAACAAACTAGGTGAATTAAATGAATTGAACTAAAATGGGGCACAACCACTGATATGCCACTCGAGCACTCTTGATTGGAGAGAGAAAATGAAGCTCTTTGTTGTTCAGTGACTGTGTTTAATTTGGCTGTTTACAATGGTGATGCTTGAGCAGCTTGGTCTCAGGTCAAGATGCACAGACAAATACAATGCATTTTAACAGCAATAATAGCACTTTTGTTATAACAAATGATTACAAGACTACTTAACAATTATCAACATGAAACATAATTTTTTTTTTTTTAGAAAACCCAAAAAAACTCAACAAAAAAAATAGACTCTCATTTTTGAAGTCATTATGCAGTCATCAAACATGGTTGAAAGTTTTTCCTACATATTTTTTTTTTATGATTAAGAGGACTTCAGTTGTGTTACTGTGTAGTATATAATATTGCTATGTGTACAAACATTTTTTGTCTTATGAATATACATTTGTTGTTTGTCAGCATCTGGCTGTTTTTCATGCGGGACACCTTTCACAAATTTTCATAAAGAGAAGCTTGCTGTTATCCATGGGGCAGATGTAATTATATTCAGTACACCACACATACTGTTTCTATATAATATAATGTATTCATCATGATATCTATTGTCTTGACATTGGGAGCCAGTGAGTAATGAGTTAATCCTTCACTTTGACAGTGCTAAAAGGAAAACATGAAGTGAAATGCTTAATTAAAAATTGTTGGGCAAGATGTATTAGGTATATCTACAAGTCTTATTTCTTTTTCCTGGACAATTAACATTCTATGTATGTATGTTCTATGTACTAAAACACAGATGTAAGCGGCCATCTACATTTTCACTGTTTGCTCCATGCTATTACAGCGTTTTTGTGTTATTCTACGTCACATTACAAAAAAAAAAAAAAAACCTTGGATGTCTCGGATGTTCCGTCAATGGACCCTTTTTGTTTAGATGAACAATAGAGTCCACCCTCCCCTTTCAAAACCAATAGCATTTTCTCTGAGTGGTGTCCAGGGAGAAGGTATAAAAACAGGTGGTACCTATCTCTAACCAACAGATCTCTTCTAATATCTATGAAAAACACTGACTTACACAGAGCACCTCAAAACAACGTATCAACCGGCAACACCTCAGTAACCAGCATGCAGCACTTAAATGGCAGGGCAGAAAGCCACATGAGCAGTAAGGTAGAGTGTGAACTAGAGAGTGTAGGGAAACAAGGGTGGGTGAACCAGGCATACTGTGACACCCCCCCACTGGAAAGACACTCCGTCAGCACTGTCTACAACATTTCACCCCATTTTGGTGCACCAAACCCCTACCAGGCCGAGGCCACGATGCTACATCAACAGCCAGAGAAGAAGAAATCTGGATGCTGCTCTGCTTTCTTTAAAGGTAAATGTACTCTGACAATCTGTTGTGCAATCTATTTTGTATACCAGCTTTAATACACTGTATCTCTGAAAACAATTCTTCGAAAAGTGACTAATTTTAAATATATTTTTCACTTTTCAATATGAGAGATGACTGAACATAGATGAAATTATGTTGAATTATCAATTTGCTGCACTGTGGGAAACAATCATTTTGATGACAAATGAACACAATATGGTTGAACAAAAAAAAAAACTAATTCTGATTTGATAGGACTATGGGGAACAACAATGACAGAGGACACAACAAAAAATAAAGAGCTCTTTCTCAAAACAACTCTCAGAGAGTTATTTGTCTACATTCTTTTCCTAGTGGACATGTGTTTATGTAAGTATGAAGGTTTTGAACATTTTTCACAGTAGTTGCCATATATATATATATATATATATATATATATATATATATATATATATATATATATATATATATATATATATATGATGTGTGTGTGTGTTTTAGCATGGATTATTACCTAATAAACCATGAAACCCATAAAGTATATTACATTTCAATATATTTAGGTTTGTGTCAGGTATTACCTGTATCAGAGGTTTTAATGGGATGGTTATGATTTCTGCACACTAAATTTGTACAGTGGTGTGTTAAGTCTGTCTTATGAATAGGGTATATTTATGCGATAAGGAACATAAATTCAATAGGGAATTATTGTAGAACGTCATTGGAATCATCAAACTGTCTAGTGACCAATGTTTGTACTAATCCCCTGGTTTATTTTACTACTTTGTCCTATTATCTCCAGTGATCAGCCTCAGCCTAAGTGCCCATTATAAAACGTCAACCCAACCCCTGGTTTACACAGACCATTGTCTAGAGGAAACATTAATACTGAAAGGAATATATGCTGGGCTCTGCTGTGTTCTACTGATAAGTGCTCAATCCAAACCATTTCGTCTTTGTATAGTTGAATGTACATTGTTAAAGGGAGCTATTTGTGTCCCCCAGTGTCGTCGATCTGCAAATAAATCACCCTCCCCTAATTGAGCTCTTTGGTTTTTATGACGTGCCCATAGCAAAAGAAGGATCCTTGATTGAAACACCCAGCTATGTTGGATGTTGTGTGTGTTAAAGTGAATAATATAGATAGTATCATGCCATTGAAACTGATTATTAATAATCATGTTGCTTTTCAGTGACCTATGGCATGACCAGCTCAACCAGCTACTACTACACTAAAGTTATGAATGACTTGTTTGTGAATTCATTTGAGTCCATTGGCAGCATGGATGATTTTTGGACAGTGAGTAGTTCCTTATTACCATATCATATCATATCATTACATACATACATACATACATACATACATACATACATATATATATATATATATATATATATATAGAGAGAGAGAGAGAGAGAGAGAGAGAGAGAGAGAGAGAGAGAGAGAGAGAGAGAACAATTATTTATTTTAACTGATTTTCAAAAGATACATCCTGCAAAATATGTATACTGTGTCAAATAAAAGCAGAGTTCTATTACATTACTAAGTCAATTTGTGGTAAGCAAATAAGATTTGGTTTGAGCATTAAATGAATGGTGTTTACCCTCAACAAATTCATCAAAAACCATTTTTGTCTTAATCTCTTTAGTATGCTGAAGGTCCACTGATAGATGGCCTTTACTGGACTACATGGTACAATGACCAGCCTCTTGACACTGGGTTACACTCCTTCATTTACTACGAGAACATGCTCCTGGGAGTCCCTCGTATGCGACAGATAAAAGTCAAAAACAATTCGTGCAAGGTGCCCACAGACTTTCGTGCTGAAATCACCGACTGCTTTGATGTGTACAATAACAAGAAAGAAGATAACACTGACTTTGGACTTGTCAATGGATCAGCGTGAGTGAAGTCTCATATCTGTTCAGAATCACTTGATTGTATGATTAAGAGTAGTTACATTCATTCTGAAATAAACAGTAGGCAATTTTCACATTTTTTACAAGCCAACCATATACAAAACCATCCTGTGTCTATGAAGTCATTTTGACTGTACATGTATTATAAGCTGCTGCTCTAGTTTTACGTTAGTGCTACTACTTAAACCAGATGACATCATTTCATATTGCTCAGCATTCACTAAATTCTGTGATTTTATTTTCTTCAGCTGGACATACCACACAGAAACTGAGATGAAAGGGTCAGATCACTGGGGTTTGCTGGCCACATACAGTGGAGCAGGGTATTATCAGGACCTTGCCTTGACCGAAAATGAAAGCACTGCCATCCTGGCAGAACTCAAAGAAAACCTGTGGCTGGACCATGGAACCAGGGCCATTTTCATTGATTTTTCCACATACAATGCCAACATCAATTTGTTCTGTGTTATAAGGTACTAAACATTACATAATAATATGTATAGATTAATGTATAATGCAATCATTCGTAATGAATGTCTTGTTGACATGATAAAATATCACTCTGTTTCTCAGGTTGGTGGTTGAGTTCCCCGCCACCGGTGGAGCAATACCTTCATACCAGATCCGGACAGTTAAGCTGATTCGGTACGTTACCTCATGGGATTACTTCATCCTCGGCTGTGAGATTGTCTTTTGTGTGTTTGTCCTTTACTACATTGTGGAGGAGATACTGGAGGTCCGCATACACAAGTGCTCATACTTCACCAACATCTGGAACATTCTGGATGTGGTAGTATTACTGGTAAGGTGAAGTTTTTTCATGGCAAGTTATATACAGTTATATTATTCAATCATACTTCCCCTACTTTACCTTTGAAAAAATAGGCAAGTAGAATGTTTGCTGTTTGTTCCCCACAGCTTGCTGTTGTTGCAATCATCTTCAATGTATTCCGGACTATCAAAGTAAACAAACTACTTGGAAGCTTACTAAAAGACCCTAGCATCTATGCAGATTTTGAATTTCTGGCATTTTGGCAAACTCAGTACAACAATATGAACGCTGTTAACTTGTTCTTTGCTTGGATCAAGGTAAAACCTTATCAGAGTTTCTAAACTGCACATAATACACTTTCATACCACTATCTAATGCAAAATGGATGAGACTAATTGCAATCCTGCGGTGTTCTTCTTCCCTGTAGATATTCAAATACATCAGTTTCAATAAGACAATGTCCCAGCTGTCCTCCACACTGGCACGCTGTGCCACAGACATCCTGGGGTTTTCTGTCATGTTCTTCATTGTGTTTTTTGCCTATGCCCAGCTGGGCTATCTTCTTTTTGGTACTCAAGTTGAGACATTCAGCACATTTCAAAAATGCATGTAAGTACTTTTTTTCATGGTTGATACTGCAGTCATAGTAGTTTGACGCAGATTTATTTAACTTCAGAAACGATATAGTAATACATAATGTTCCAATGGACTGTTGTAGTTTCACCCAGTTTCGGATCATCCTTGGAGACTTTGACTACGATAGCATTGACAACGCAAACAGAATCCTGGGTCCGATATATTTTTTCACTTATGTGTTCTTTGTCTTCTTTGTGTTACTGGTAAGTTCTCCAATCTTGAATACAAATGTCCGTTGAAACAAATCACAAGCATGACTTTTTCCCAACCAACCTGGACTTTGTCCATTGAACAGAACATGTTTCTGGCCATCATCAACGATACATACTCTGAGGTCAAGGAGGAGCTCGCCTCCCAACATGATGACCTCCATATTACAGACCTTTTCAAACAGGTGAGGCTAGCAAGATAGATAAAACGTTATTTGTTTTTCTAGAAAAGCACAAGTAAAATACATGTATACTGTATGAGTGCTTTCACTTAACACTATTAATTTCAGACCGTGATGAAGCTGAAATTCAAAAAGGACAGGATCTCAGATGTCCAGAAGGCCTTAGATGGGTCAAATGACTTAGACTTTAGGGACTTCCGAGAAACGCTAAAAGAGTACGTCACATTTTTATTCATGTATCAACAAACCAGGAATGAATGACTCACAGATATTAATGCTGTTTGTTTATCCACACAGAATGGGTCATGATGATCGTGATATCTCAGAAGCTTTCTCCAGATATGACCAGGATGGCAATCAGATTCTAGACCGTGAGGAGCAGGAGAAAATGAAACGAGAGCTGGAGGAAAAAAGGGTTTGGAACTTTCTTCCCTACAGTTTTTCCTTAAAATGTTCATGTTTCCTCTAACGTGTGTTTAACAATTACAATATCTGAGTGAAAAATGTATTTATATTTTACCAGAATGCACTCAATGCGGAGCTTCGTAATCTTACGAATAGAAATAAAGCAGAAGACAACGAGAAGAAAAACTCAAGCTCAGCGATTCACGAACAGCTTCAGATGTAGGCTATGTAAACATACAGTACCCACTAATCACTGAATGATGAATTCATCTATAATGAAAACAAATCAGGGACCGAGCATTTTGTTGCAAAATACTTTCCATTTACTCATCATTAGGGAAACCTATGACCTTTAATGAAGAAAATGAAGAACTGTAGTTCTAACAGTAATCAGTCAGTAATAATATAAAAACCACTCAATGACAGCAAATTAGATGGTAAAGACTCAAGCCAGCACTTGCACTTAATTTTGTTACATTTTATCATTTTTCTCAGCATTATATATTTTATATATATATATATATATATATATATATATATATATATATATATATATATATATATATATATATATATATATATTTTATTTGTAAATAAACTTTTTTTTATAACAAATGTATTTTTTATATTATGGGTTGGAATTATAAACTAATTTATTCATCTTTTTTTTTTAACAAAGCAACACTAGTGCATTGTTGCCAGTTTGTGAGCAAATACATACGTACATTGTGATACCCATCACGTATCCTAGAAATGTCTGAGATTCGTGATATGATCATCTTGTTACATCAGCCACCACTAACTGCACCGTTGTGCTCAGACAGGATTCCATCATTGTGTTCTTTCTATTGTGTTGTCACAAAACACAAATTCATGCTGCACCTGTTCTAAAGGCCATTACTGCTCTTATTTAGGTTGGTTAAACAAGTGGCTGAATTGGACGGTGCTCTAGCCATCACAATATCCAAGACTGACATGATCATGGAAAAACTGGGATTGCAGGACATTGAAAAAGCAAACAAAAAACACAACAAGGGAAAAGCACCTGGCAACGAGAAATGAGGTGAGGATCAGGTTCAACTTTGCTGTGCCCTTTCCTGCATGAAACTTTATTCTATGCACACAAGGTTGACATATTATAATCCTACCTATTACCCTAATAGCCTTTTGATATAGTTTTGGTTGTTATTGTTCTGATTACAGCAAGAGGGGTGAACATCTGGAAAGCGATGTTATGGTAAACCTAGAGCAAGTTCCCATCTTGGTCACTCGCTGCTCAACTGAGAAATGAAGGAATTAATTTTCAAATATTCTAGCCCACTGTCACAGAGAACATTAAATCTACACGTCACTGAAGCAAGCAACCAAAATACTTACAACCTTAATGGCTGGGAAACTATGAGAATAGGAAAACTACACCTATTATAGAAAATCTTACTCTCTCATCCAGGGATATAGGGTACATGACCATGGTGAATATTAATCTAGAAATAAAACTGACATCTTTGCAGTTGATGCATGTATTAGTACCTTCATATATGTATGAGTACCTTTACACAAACATTTCATCACAGGAACAGGAAGACATCAACCTGTAGAAATCACATCCTGTTACAGTGTGGATGACAGATCATGTATTTTATGTCCTGTATATGCTGTATTGTGAAACTAGAGTACTTATCATTCATTTAGATGATTATAACTAATTAGTAACCTCACCTGTTTGTGACAGATGTGCAAGTGAGTTGAATAAATTCTGTATGGCAGCTTAAAGGTCTGTACTAGTGGTCTTGAAAGCAAAACCCTTGAGCAACAGCCACACATTTTCAGAAGTCTTTCTTGATTGCAAATTTGTATAAAGACATTTGCTCAATGAATTAAAGACAAAGACCTCAAATTATATGAGATTAAAGAATTTAGGTGTAGATACATTAGGTCACAGATTCTGTACCCTGGCTTCACCTTTTGGCTAGAACATAACAGATTAAATTAATATTCAATAATCATATTCTTGTGTGTAAAGTGTGTAACTTTGCTAATGCTGATTAACTTTGAAAAGAATAAGCATATTAAAAATCTTTTAATGTATTACATGCAATTAATTGTAGGCATATTTGAACTCATTTATAAATGTGCTGATCTTGAATTGTGAATGTGAAAGTGCTTGAACCCAGAACACCTTATGCTTCAAATGTTACATGTTGGCTGCAAAAAACCAGCGATTAAAATTTTTTAATATAAATATTTTTCTAAAAGTTATACTTGCCTCTAAAAATACAAAAACCAATAAATGTTTTCAATCCTAAAATAAATTTAAAAAAAAAAACATACAGAACATATTCCTAGTCCAATGGTTCATTTATTGAGATTCATTTAGACTTAAAATTATCAAATGCTAGATGGCATTCAAACATTTTACCTACTACATTCGGTTCCAGAAGCAACCTCAAGAAATGTGATTTGAAACATGCATTTCAAATCTACAAAATCCCCCCCACCCCCACCCTGCCCAAAAAAATCCCCAAATCTCATTTGTCTGGCTACTAGAGAAAATGGCACGCATATTTGTCAAAACTGCTAATGGAGCAAATCTACTGTAGGGTCTAAAATCAACAATGCAGCTCTCTACAAGGGTCTCAGATCAGTAAAACGGAAAACTGTGCGACTGAAAATTAAGGCTTCTTTATAACACTGAGTGAATTCAGCATGTCAGCCACGTGTAATCATGTGTCTGTCAAGAGCAGTGGAGTTTCTGCTCTATCCAGACATAAAGATGGGATGCGCTGAAAACCCTTTTCCACACCCAGTTATCAAAGGTTATTTACATAATCAGACAGAGTGACCCTTTCTTTAAAGTGAACGAGATTTCACTGTCGGTAAAACATAGTAAAAAGATAACACGCTGTATCAAACTCTAGAATTCTGAGAGAAATGAGGAGCCAATGTGAATTAAATATACACAACTGCACATAGAAATTCATTTACACTTCAACATTTACAAGACACCGGTCCAATGAACCCCAAAAAGTGCCTTTACTTACATGTGTTTACTGTGTCAGAACGCTTGTTTTGCTTCTTTAGGTACAAAATTTGAAGTCCATTATGTGACTAACAAGCAAACACGTCAGCTATTTGGAAGGGGAGAAATGAAAGTTTTAAATGCATTGTTTAGATCATGTACAGCATTTTACAATGTACCTGTGTACTTCCTGTAATTGGCAATAAGCAAATATATTGTTGAATACAGATGGAGGGGAAAACGTACAGTTTATTATATCCGACTCCATTAAAACAATGAAAATAAATTTCGCAAATAAATTCAGTTTCCTGTTGAAGGTGTTCTATAATCAAAATTCACTTCTTTGCACTTAAACCCTGATTCAGGTCAGTTCTGAATGTTTTTCGGGAAAGAGTCAATGACTTCTATTAGTCTCTTTATTCCCTCCTCATGCAAGGAAGAGGGCTCCCACAAAGTGACTCAGATGTTGGACAGTGATGAACAAATCACTGTGTCTGGTATCCAGCCATGCCAAAGTTAGCCTGGTTCATCACAGGACCAGGCTGTGCCTGAGAGGGCTGAGTCCCAAACCCTCCTACCCAGGCAGGGGACTGTGATTGTCTGGAAGGAGAAAGCAAATGAGGAAGTGTTTTCAAAAGCCCTAGCAAATAACGTTAAAAAATAAGAACGTGTGTTTTTGTTGTTTACATTTTGGCATTCTCTGAAGAGTAGAAGCCAGCATGGCGTCCTTGTTTAACAAATTTTAGAACATCAATTAACCACCAATTTAAGAAAGTGTAATTGGTGCTATTATGCCAGTTAGTGCAGAATATACTGTTTAACCTTTTGTACATGTATGTTCCCACACGGTCCTATATTAATAATATATATTCTAGTGTGTGTGTGCATATTGAGTTCTTTTCACTCTTATAATTGGACAAACAGTTGTGTAAAGCTTTAGTCTGAAGTTTATATTTGTAACACACTGTGGATTTTATTTTAAATAAATGAAAAAAATGGTACTGAAAGTTTGCCCTGCCCCATCAGATTAATCAAAAATTAATAGGCCAACTAATCGATTATGAAAATAATCGTTAGTTGCAGCCCTACTTATAAGACAAATGTTTAGTGACCCCTACTTACAAACGTCTGCATTATCTATACTCATTTATCACAAGACTCAAAAATCAACCAACTTACTCCACTCCAAATCCCTGCTGATTCCATGTCTGTCCATACATTCCATAGGAAGGTACTTGCCATCCATTTGTCATGTACTGGCCGTACTGCTGAGGATTTCCATACACCTGATTCCAGTGGCCCCACTGTCCATAATCCACCTGCTGGAAATAACCAACCTTCAGCAAAAAGCATTACTCTTTTTTACTGAACTCATTTTTTAATATTTTGATTTAAAGAGCTTAAGAAATAGTTAACATTTCCAATAAAAAAATATTACAATAAAGAATTATAAAATGATGCACACTTGTTCTGTTACAGGCTGGACAGTTTTTGCCATATCAGGTGACTCTTTGCCCCAGTAGCACTTAACAATATGGCCTTCAATGGTTGTTCCATTCACTGACACAATGGCATGGGCAGCACTTTCATGGGAAGAGAACCTGTGGATAAGAGAGAAATCCAGCATGGCCTTGCTGTACATCTCAGCTAAGCTTTAATGGTCATATAGTCTGAGCATTTTGTACACTTTTCTGGCTACAAGCTTTAGAACATTGAACTTTGTAATCTGACTGGCGCTTCAGTCAAAACAAACTTTCAGTGGGAAAACAAACTACTAAAAAAATTGGGAGAATCCTGTCTTTGTAAATTATTAAAAAGAGTTTTATGTAAAGCAATTAGTGGTGAGTAAAATGAGTTCTCATGCTTGCCAACAGGTTACAGGAAAATGTCTATGGTTGGTTATGCTCCATATAAGCCAAAACTAGAGCCAGTAACATCAGCTCCCTTAATAACTTCTTTGGCGCCATCTAATGGAAAAGCACTGTAGCTACACAATCAAAGCTTGGAATATGGTGGGAACGCAGCCTAATTACACTAAACAAAGATTTCCTGTTTTATTTTACGTTAATTGCTGGAAGTAATATAACACTCAACCATATTATGGTTGCAAGTCAAGACACAATGCTGGATGTAGAACTGGTGTCTACAATATACATAAATATACAAGAAATCAAAGTAATGACAGCTGAATTCCCTAAAAAGCTGTCTGGGTTATAAAATGCCTACAAATCATTTACATGGGGGAGGGGGGTGAAAAACACAAAGAATTGCTCTTGGGGCCTACCTGATAAAAGAATAGCCTTTTTCTGGGAAAACTCTGATTTCCATTATTTGCCCAAAAGGTGAAAACGTCTGTCGCATAAGGTGGTCTGTCATAGAACAATGCATGATGAACACTGCATGAATACCAACTCCACAAAATACATAGAATATTAGATATAATAGTGGGAACACCATGTCTGACTTACCCGAGAGGCCTGATTGAATGCCACCACAGTATACAGTGCAGTTCTGAGGACTTGACTGGTTCACAACATCTTCATATCTCAGCTGCTTTGGGCTGGCTTCAGTTTACCAAAACAAACCAATTTATTAAAACTATTTCTAAAATCTGGCCAGCAAATAATACACAATATGGCCAAAAATTTGTGGACAAATGCCCAATCACACGTATTTGTGATTTATGAACACCCCATTCCAGATTCAGTCGCCTTTATGGTTATATTAACCTCTACTCTATGGGGAAGGCTTTCCATTGCATTTTGGAGTGTGGCTGAGAGGATTTGCTCATTCAGCAACAAAAGCATTAGTGAGGTTGGGCAGTGATGTCAGGTGAGGAGCGTAGTCAGCGTTCCAGTTAATCCAAAAGGTGTTCAGCGGGGTTGAGGTCTGGGCTTTGTGCAGGCCACTTGAGTTCTTCAGTTCCAACCTTAGCAAACCATGTCCTCATGGAACTTGCTTTGTGCGCAAGGGCACTTTCATACTGTAACAGGTTTGGGCCCTTTAGTTCCACCCAAGGGAAATCTTGATGCTACAGCATACAAAGACATTCTAGACAATTATGCGCTTCCAACTTTTTGGCAACAGTTTAGGGACGGCTCATATCATATATGGGTATGGTGGTCAGGTGACCACAAACTTTTGGTCATAGTGTGTATATATTTGCTTCAAATAGCTATTATGAGAAAGAACAAAGAATGGTGAATGACTTAAACCCCAGTACCACAAATCTAATTCTGGTGAAGACAAATAAATACTTTTTCATTCCATCAACTCAGCTCGTATTGCCTCTCCAAGAAAACATCAAACTATATGTTACTGGGCTCCTCCAGCACAAGGCTGCTATGACAATCAGAAGACATGAATGTGATTTACGTACCATCTTGAGTATTCTTAGGCGCTGGGGGCTTCCTAGTGGCCCAGTTGGTCCGAATCTGCCGTCCTCCTAACCACTGGCCGCCCATGTGTACTATGGCATTCTCCGCATCCTACCAAAAACAAAAACAAGTTTACACTATGCATTTTTAATATAAAGAAGGGAAATAAGTCAAAGGGAAAACTGCTAGCCTTTCATCACTGCCTTTCTACAATTTAACGCCCCTGCTTTTGTTATTAAATATTAATAAGATTACAATGGACTGAACCACCAAAAGACTAAAGGATCTAACGGTCAAATACATTTAGCTAACCATTTATCATTTCAATGCAATAAGCATTATTAAATGTTTAAATTTGAATTAAACTTAAAATGGGTCATAATAAATATAATAAACAGAAATGGAAATAACCTTCACTTTGTGTTCCTGAGCTGGAGCCTTACCAGTTTGTTATAGAAGGACACAAATCCATACCCCTTTGATTTCCCTGTTGTCATATCCTTCACCACACGAGCATCGCTGAAAGAATATGATAGACCAGAAAAGTCAGTTCACTTCCAATCAGCCAGCATGGCAAAGAAATGAAAGGAAGCACACACACAAACACACAGTACTGTGAAGCACTTTTGCAGTACCCTAAATAAACGAATGAATTAATTACACTACAAAATCTTCTCACTATAGGTATGCTATCAAAATACAAGTTCATGCAACCTACAATACATTGTTTTGTAAAGCTCCTCCTGAGTCAAGGTTTTCATTATATAGTGCTCCCTGTGTTACACACAAGGGTTTATACTTTTATAACAGTAGAAATAAGAAAACCACTACAAACAAATAATTTCTTTACCATGCATTCCTAATTTCTTTTGCCGTCTCTAATCCTACCAGCAGAGTTATACAGAAATATCAAAAGTGGAAGAAAAGGAATTAAACGGCATACATGGCCTGTTAACAGATTTCTTTATTTTTCCTGGTCAATTCTTTACCACCAATATGGAGTTTGGAAAGCTGCAAATTTCGAAAAATTGACATTTTCAGAATTTTAAGAGAATCAAACTATCAAAACAACTAGGCAAACCACAAAATACAACACTTTTACAAGTTCAAGAAATATTGGAGGATTGTTAAAAAAACTACACTACTTCAGTGTTAATACAAAAATATTGCAGTATATAAATATAAAAAAGATAAAGAGTAAATAGAAAAAAATCTACATCTGAGTTCCCAGTGTGCACAGTTCCTTGCTGTTAGCCTTCAAGCTCCTGTCCAATCCTATGAGCATTTCTGTAAAATAACCAGAGTGCTATTAACTAACACTCACAGCTAAAAAGAATCTGAAAAATGTTCAGTTTTATTGTTACAATTTTACACCAAATATTGAACTTCTTTAAAAGTGAACAGTCAGATTTACTTACCGTTTCTTCAATTTAATCAGGAATGTGTAGTGGTGCAGATAATCTTTTTAAGGAACACCTTTAAAACATGGCTCTAGACACAGTATTTCCTAAAGAGTCCTAAAAACCTAACCTTTATAATGTTTTGGGAACTGAATGTGTGGATTTAGTAGTGTTTTATGCAATACTGAAAGATAGATGGTTCTACAGATCGTGTGGTCACGCATATCAATTTAGTTCCATTTCAATTTTAGGAATCCACCCTAACAATTTCATGTCACTTCTACAACACATGGCAAAAGCAATCAACTTCTTCTCCCTCAACTCAGCCTTTGGCATTCTTAACCGCGTATAGTAAAACAAACAAAAAAATGTTTGCTATAAATCAGAGGTTCTCAACCTTTTGTAACTAAAGCCCCCCCCCCCCCCCTTGGAGGAGACAACGTACATCTATTCTATATAAAATCTATCTATATATAACCTATCTATAATCTGTTTTGATAGAAAGATATTTTGCTTTTGTGTTTTTGTACTTTTTTTAAATTACTTTTCATTATGATTTATTTTATAACTTTTATAAAACTATATAATGGACAGGTATGGAACATGAATGACCAAAAAGGTTTCTGAACACTATAACTACTTTGAACAAGAGAACTAGGTTGTAATAACATGTACTATTTTACATGTAAAACATGTTGCATTACATTCGTCTTGCGTTCTAAAAACATTCACATAAGAAGGATGTAAATTGGGACGAAGGGCACGTCTCATTATCCATGACATTGTTAAATCAAATCAGTGGGACACCTGCACTTGCTTCTTTTTACACTCACTGAACAGAGCAGACACAGAGAGGTGTGAGTGTAGCGGGAAAGCAAGACCTTGCGCTTGTAGGACAGTACTGGCAACATTTGGAAAGTCGCTAAGGTTTGTCCAAAAAGACGTTAAATTTGTCCTTAGGTCCTTTAAAAAAAAAAAAAAAAAAAGTCGCTAAAGGGGTCTGAAAAGTCACTAAGTTGGCAACACTGGCCTGCACTGACAGCTAGATAAAAGGCAGACTAAGCTCCGCCTCTCCCCAGCAAAAAGAAAATATAGAAGGAACATGGAGTTTTTCATTTAGGCACATTCGATTTGAAAAGCAATAAAATACACCAAGTACCCAAATGATGCCCTGTCTGTGTTTTTTTTTCGTGAAAACAATTTGCGCCCTCCTTCCGGTCTCGCCCCCCATGTTGAGAACCACTGCTACAAATAAACTAGTCTTAGGAATCATTAGATAAAAACGATATGAATGATTTCGTATAAACTTCAGTGGCACAAAGCACGAAACTCCTTAACACTTACGAGATTTTCCCAAAAGGAGCAAATGCGGCTCTAATATCATCAGTGGTGATCTCAGGACTCAGATCTCCCACAAAAACATGGAAATGATCTGCAAGAAAAAAAAAAAAGTTATCCTGATACACTAAAAACATTTATTGTTCCAACTGCATAAAATGTATCAAAATACATAGGAAATGACTCATGCAAAATATAACTCATACTCATATTTGAAAACTGACTCATAAGAGATAAATATTTAATTACATTCTTAATGCAGGCCACAATGTTTGCAAGATAAAAGCCAACTTACTGGATGTGTCTTTCTTCTGACTGCTTGGAGTCGTTGCCCAATTCACCTTGACCTCCTGCAAATGGTTTAGACAGAATGGTAATCTCATGATGCGCTCACACACTGTCTCGGTCTTAGTTCGCACATCATAAGCTAAGGCTGCACAATGAATTGAATATCGATCTCGATTTTCACTGCTCATGATTACATGAACATGATCGACTGCGATACTGACGTTTAACGTTCGTCCTCCGCTCACAGAAAACGCCGCATATCAAATCATGCGCTTCCTAAACTTACAGCCAGTCACCATAGAGCGGCGCAGGGATTACGTCATTTTATAATGCCAGTTAGCATTTTAGCGCTCGCACTGTGAGCTTCGCTTCAGGTTTCAGAGCGTGCATGCTCTAGCGCTTGCGTGAGGGGAAATCGTGGCACTAACAAGTTGCTAAATGTGACTACAGATGTTGTCCGGGACATTAAACGTCATCACGTCGAACAGGAAAAAACTTTGCAGATAAAGTGGTTCAGGTTTGCTGTGCACAGTTCCCCCCAAAAAACCGTGATGATCCACATAGTGCATCCATATTATGGAAAAGTTATTATATAATCCGAAAAGTTGTCGGAAGCTTGGTGGTGGTGACGTTGAAGTCGAGCGACCGTGGTGTAGTTAACTTATAGCATCCGGTTAGCTGTTTATTTCTGTCGATTGTATTAAGGCTTCAAACTTCATAAAAGTTGTGTTCATTTGTGAAAATGATATTGATGGAAAAAACGTGTTAGTATTGTAAACTTTTGTTGATCACAGAGCTTATTTGTTGCAATAATCCAAAAGCCTATGGGAAAATCCTATTGGGTTTTTGTCGAGGGAACCAGTGTGATGCTAACTTCCGGGTTCCCAAAATGACGTCACCCCTGCACCACTCTATTGGGTGATGTGGCTGCGTCTCTCCTCTTGTAAACGTTGTTATTGCCTTTTCTGCATAGGCCTGAATTGTTTTCATTTAGTTGCATATTGTTATATTTGATTGCATATTTTAATTTCGTTGATGGCATTTTTATTTTTACTTATCCGATAATCTGGGTACAATTTTATCTATAATTTGCTTCTACAAGATGATGCATGTTAAGGAGTTTAATTTGATGCAAAGATTTGTACATCAGCAGGAATGTAGCACAGCATGGAGGTGAAAGCAGCGGGCTGTTTATTTAAACGTGAAAGTGCTATAAAAATACGTTGTCTCTAAAATCGAATAAATATCATGATAAATAATCGTGATCAAAATAATCGTGATGATCATTTTGGCCATAATCATGCAGCCCCATCATAAGCACAACTGAAGATGTACCTTTCCTAGAATCTTCCTGCCATTCATTGCTGCTAAAGCAGCTGCAGCATCTCTGTGTTCATAGAACTCCACAAAACAATATGGGTCATTGCTTGTGTGCTGCAATATAGAAAATCCAACATTATCCAACTGCAGAGAAGAAACAGCAGGAAAGCATATTATTAATCACACAGATATGACAAAATTGCAA
This sequence comes from Ictalurus furcatus, assembly GCF_023375685.1. Taxonomy (NCBI): domain Eukaryota; kingdom Metazoa; phylum Chordata; class Actinopteri; order Siluriformes; family Ictaluridae; genus Ictalurus; species Ictalurus furcatus. Next base: position 22,670,175 of record NC_071257.1, on the reverse strand, counting down.
TTATTAAAAAAAATTATTTTTCCTGGACAACCCTTGCCTATATGGATTTATGGCTTTTCAGAGTAATCAACTACAAACTACTACATTAGATAGCATATTATTGACATTTTTATAATTGTATTCCTTTTTTTTTTTTAATCACTAGTTCTTATTTATTTGCCATTCTTATAGGTAAACAGACACACATTTCTAATCCAAAATTAAATTGTCCTATAATTTTGCTGCAAACTAAATTTCTTATGGCAAACATACTGGTTTTCATATCAATAAACAAACATACAGTATTGTGCAAAAGTCTAAGGCACCCTATTTTTTGTACAAACTGTTACATATTTTTATTTTATGAATTCTACATTATCGAGTAAGTACAAAAACATTTTAGATTTCCAAACATTAGCTTCCCAGCACAAAATGAAATGTTACAGAAAAACATCTGTATGTCAGTAAAGAAAGCAGCATATTATGTAAGAGCCCACTTTTCAGATTTAAAAAAAAAAAACGAAGAAAAAAAAAGAAACCCATAATGAAGGCTGCTGGATTTTGCTGCTAAAATAAGAAGCAAGTGCGACAGTCAAAGTCTCCAGAAGAACCGTGGCTGGTTCTGCAAGATGCTCAATAAAACTTACAGCTCATTTACTTATAAACCTGAACTAATTGTACAAGACTACAATAAAGCAAAGGGTTGTCACACCAAATACTAACTTTGTTTCATTTATTACTGTTTTCTGCTCTTTTTAGTATTTATTATAGAGAGCTTAATTTCAATACTGTTAAGCATCTTTATTTTTAAAGCATTTCTTTGCATGTGCCTAAGACTTTTGCACAGTACTGTACGTCACTGTTTGGGATTTATAGTGGGCAAAAAGCTCAAAAACAAAACCTCAACTTCCCTAGCTTGCTAAGCTTTAGGAGAAATCTAGATTTTTATTTATCCAACACCATAATGAATTCTTACCTCAGTTATCATTTTACAACTTTTACAAGGACCAATCTGGGTGAACAGCTGAAGGATTAAGTTCTCTGTAACATCCCTAGACAGGTTTCCCACGTAACTGCAAAAACAAAACAGAATTCCAGAGAGATCTTTAAACCTGGGATCACCACACACAATCACAAACACATGCATAAAGCAACAAGACTCTGGGGTTTTTCTCCCTCTATATCTTAGACACTTAACTCAAGACAGCAGATGCACTTTTGTCCTGTTGGTGTGTTTACAAGGCCAATTACCATACACTATAAATGAACAAAAAGCTGAAATAACAACAACAACCTACAGTGTAGACTGGCACACTTCAATAGAGTTAGATTAATACACATTCTCATTTTACACAAGATAAAAATCTCTATAAAAGGCCACTTAGTAAAGTAACATTACACTGGTAAAGCCCTGTGGTAATAAGGTGAGTAGTGATGCATGGTAAAGCCCTGTGGTAATAAAGTGAGTAGTGATGTATGCTTAAAGCCCTGTGGTAATAAAGTGAGTAGTGGTGTATGGTAAAGCCCTGTGGTAATAAAGTGAGTAGTGATGTATGGTTAAAGCCCTGTGGTAATAAAGTGAGTAGTGATGTATGGTTAAAGCCCTGTGGTAATAAGGTGAGTAGTGGTGTATGGTAAAGCCCTGTGGTAATAAAGTGAGTAATGGTGTTTGAAGACAACATACACTGCATGTAGTTTGAGAACTTTCTGCATTTTGCAAACGCGCTTGTAAGAAAGCCGAGAATTCCACAATTTACAAACAAATATTTCCAGCTGTCGAAATGAAACAACAACTTTGAGAATAAAATGTGACAATCTGAAGGTTAAACGTCTAGAAGGACATGAGGCATTGTTGAGAAAGAGGCCACAGCACCGGGGCTATTAGGCCTCCGAAAATTAGCAGCTGGGGACATATCAGACAATAGCTAACATGTAGCCCGGTTAGCTAGCTGACAATAACACTGGAGCTATTTATATCTTATTCGACGCTTAAAATGTATAAATTGGCTACCCATTGTAGCACAATGTCAGTGTCCACCGCTAAATTGAGTACAATTCGCCATTCAGTTTTAAATAAGCTCTTAGGTAAGATAATTCAAGCCCGCATACAAGTTAATATTAGCCGCGGTAACAAAACGCTGGCTCGCGCTGCTGAACCGGCTAGCAACGCAACACCAGGCAGTTTACAATAAGCAAACCAAGATCTTTCAATCGCTTGGCAGTAACACACTTTATGTTTATACGCAGCTAAAATTAATTTTTGCGCCGAACTTTGGGTGACGGCGCACCTCTATTTTTTCACTCCTCTGGGCTAACCAGATATGGTTATGCTAACGTGAGTGTGGTATTTGAACACTCTGATCCAAGCGCATGGACTGGCATTATTTTGTAAATTACTTACAGGGTTTTTGGGTGGCTCTCGTCTTCCATTCTCAGATATCGTACAAAGTTTAGTGTAACTTATTGATAACCCACCTGTCGTTATAGCTTATGTAAAAGAACACCAAACTGGTAAAGCTAGTTACTTTGCTTATTGTGTAGAAAATGGCGAAACCCGGCCAGCCAGGACTTCAATCAGTGCGCATGCGCGAGAGATCACGGGGTTGGACATGAAGCCGATGCAGGGTACATTCAAGCTGCGCACATTCTGAACATCCGCTGATCTTCTAATAGCCCTTACAAGATCGTGCACGTGATGTATTTCCACAGACTCATATGTTGAAGAAATATGTTATGCAACCATAATTATACAGCATATAAGATCTTATAACGTATATACGGTAGATGATCGTAATGCAATAGCATGTTATATAAGCATAATCTGCGCAGGGTCAGCACTGCACCAGGACCCGCTCCTTCCAGGAGATTCTGGATTCAACCACAGCCAGAAAAAAAATCTTACTTGGACAACATCCAAGAGATAAAGATTAAATTTAGGGCACTGTATACTATGTAGCAGTATTGTCGAATGACATTGCTCATGTCTACTTATTTACCTATTTTACGGCCACAAAACTTCAACTGTTTCGTGTGTACAATGTGCAGCAACTGTACAAATATTATCTACTTTCTTAGCCAATAAAACAAAGTCAAACAATGCAACAGGAGTCTTTTAAGTAATGGAACCCATATAAAAATATCATAAAAATATTTTAATTTAAAAACGTTAACATAAAAAAAAACTTTAATAATACAATAATGATGTTTTATTGAAACCTTATTAATTTTAATATCCCTAACACATCTACAAGTCTAAGATTTAAGTTAGTAAAACCTAACATTATTCACCTTACCTTCCTCTTAGTCTGGGGAACTGGTTTGCATACAGATCCTCTCTGTGAATCCTCTCACATTACATTTTTTATTGTATGGCGTCCCTAAAGGTTTTGTAATAACGTTGACCTGCTCGTGGTGGAGCAAGAAAAGAACACAAGAAAGTTTAAGTGTCCCACTTTTAATGTCCCGTGTGGTCCGAGTTCACCCTACTGGTTTAGTAGCCTGGGCACATACACCATATAAAGCACTAGATTTCTCTGGGGTAACACTATTTGAATATTTCTTATAAAAAGGGTTAAAGTGTAACCATTAAATATCAGATTGGCTAAATTAATTATTAAATATGATGCATAAAAAATAATGCATTCGAATAATTTATTTTACTCATCAGGATGTTTTTTTTGATACATTCATACAGGGACATTGTGCATTGCCTTGTGTGAAAGCATCTGTCTGTATATGAGTTCAAAATTGCTTGATAAGGATTCAGTAGTTTATAAAAAAAAAGACCAATAACAACAAGCTACCTGTTAAATGGAACAAAGTGTAAATCAGTTCATGTTTAATATGAGCATTTTTTAACAGTTTGTGTTCACATTTTTAGCTGGTAACATTAATTAATTTATTTATTTTAATTGAGTGTGTGTGGTAATTTCTCAGTTTAGAATTTGCCAATTCACCCCAAATAGTACCAAAGATGGAAGAAAAACAAACAAATAAACAACAACAGTAATAATAATAATGATGATGATTATTATTGTTGTTGATGTTATTATTATTATATTAATAACAGTGTTATTATTACACAAAATTTAAATAAATACAAAAACTGCTATTACAACAACAACAACAAAACAACAACAACAACAACAACAACAATAATAATATATATTTTTTAAATAATAGAACGGTTACGAATGAATGATTAAGAAATCCTAACAATAAATAATAACAACAGCACATTTTAGATCCAGAGTAAGTGATGACAGAGCTAGAACTTTCTTCAGGAGCGCACTAGTTGATTCGCGAAGCCCCACCCCTTCAGCGCGCGTCACCGCAGAGCTTCATTAAAGGACCCAAACGCGCCGTCATGGCACAATATTCAGGACCGAAGCTATATCGGAGTATGAAAATACTGTCTCCTGTTGAAACAATGGCTACCAATGATCCTCTGCCTCCAGGGTGGGAGATTAAAATCGACCCTCAGACCGGATGGCCGTTTTTTGTGGATCACAACAATCGCATCACAACGTGGAACGACCCCCGGCACGACAGTAAACGGGTAAGCCCGATAACCTTCACAGACAAGCCGCGGGGAAACGCGCTGGAAGTTCAGTTCTAGCATCTCTATCGCCGCCTTCTGCCTAAGTGTAGTGCGTGACTGTAATGTAGAAGACAGCTGCTAATTTATTTATTTATTTTTAGCACATCTCATTTTTACTGCTCTGTTAGTCTATTTCTCTAACTTTACCTGGACTCCATTTTTATTAAATTGCGCAGAAAGATTGCAATGAGTAAAGGGATGTTAATAGACTTGAATACAGACTGTATGGAGTTCTGACTGTATTCAGTCCTTCTGACTGCGCGCCTAAAATAGCGCTTCTTCTCATATTCTCATAACGGATTGATGGGTTCCTAACGCACGGAAATATTTTCGTGTTGTGATCTAAGCTTGACTGGGGTGTGTGTGTGTGTGTGTCCATGTGTTTGTGTGTGTGACGCACTGCAGTTATTATGTCGCCTAAAGACCCTGAGTGTTTGACCATCTCCATAATGTTTATTTAAAGACTCAGGAGCTGCGCAGACTGCGGTTTGTTGGTAACATCGCTGGAACTGTGCGGTATCGTACCTCCGAAAGTTTTCCTTACATGGGATTTGAGACGGATCCACCCTCTCATGCTTCAGTGATAGCCAGTGGAAGCTAATGCCTTTAACCAGAGACAAGCCGCTGTAGAATTAAAAAAAAAAAAAAAAAACAGAGAGAGAGAAAAAAAGATTGCACTTTCCTATTAGACAGAAAAAGCTATCTGATCGAACACCTACAGAGTTGATCTACACAGTCCCCTGAAGACCAACTGGGCCCAAATAATATAAATTCAACTCTGGGGCAGGGAGTGTTACTGTGGAATAAACTCATAAACAGTAGAGAACATTCCTGTTACCAAGCTAGGTTGAAACACTGGGGGTGCAGACTAGTGCTCACCAGCTGGTATCTCTCATTAAGAAAGATCAACATTTGCTGTTGTCCAAAGTTAGTGTCACCAAGAGTCTGCTGGAAAGACACAGCTGCCAGGAGATAAACTGGGCGCATGGTCATGCCAAATAGTCAGAGGACAGAAGGTCACTCATGTTCTGTTTCTCTGTTTACAATGACATGCCTTAAAAAAATTAGCTTTATTTTACTCTTTACTTATAAAGGATAGGGTTAGGAGAACCGGTCAACTTTATAATAATCCAAGAGCGTACATATATGGACTTACAATTTTACCTGTCATACTATGTACGATTGTATATACGATTGTAATATTATAACAATGTTACTATTTCTGCATGCTAAGTGGATTTGCGAGATGGTCTGGGGCTGAACCCACCGATTCACATCGATGAGGAAGGCAAGTCTTTTCTCATCAGGGATCTGTTTAGTGAAGCTCACCCCCTCACCAAGTATATTTTAAGCTACAGTGTCAACCAAACAGCAATCCATTGAGCGCACACACACACACACACAGTGAGTCATGTCGTGATGGTAAATGTATGGCGTATATTTCTAGTAATACAAAACATCTGCAGAATTACTGGTATGAGGATTTTACTCTGAACATAATCCTGGATCAACCATTTATGGGCTTGGGATATTAACGCATTCAGTTGTAAAACCTAGTTTGGTCAAAGTGCTTTACCACACCCATTAGCTACGTGTTTAATATGTTCCTTTTGGCTAAAGTGAACAATTTACTTTACAAATACATTAAATTCCTTCAAAGGTCAATAGATAGCATCTCAGGACCTATACCGCAGCGCTGTTGAATTCTTGAATCTGATTGGTTACAAGGCGTTGATTTTATTTTGTATAACTGCTTGGCTCTGAAGTAGTGCTAGGAAAATCATAGGTTTATATTAATGTGTTTATTCTAATTCTGTTGTTTCTCTAGTAGCAACTTATTGACAAGGATGCTCCACATACTCTAAGACTAATAATAAATGTAAGGGTGGAGGAGAAGATCCATTTTATCCTGTCTTATTAACGTCACAAGAAAGTGAGGGAATGACAGATTGTAGCTGCTATAACATAAGGAACCAACATGTTTCAGAAAACATTAAATGCAACTGTATATGGATAAAATTAATGTGACTATAAACAGATAAAATGTATGACATCATCCTTTAATAAATAAAATAAATAAGAAGTGTTTTGATATAAGAGGAACAAAACACTATAGGGTAGATGAATATAGTCTGATGTGAAGCATGTCCCGTTTTTATTCCTTACATGTTACATCATAAGGCCACTTATGTCAAAATATTACTTCAAAACAGCAAAACTGAAGTAAGACTTACACAACCAAAAAATGGGAAAGTTATGCATTCAAACAGAGACACAGGCTTGGAATATGCTGGTTGTGTGTGTATATTATCCACATTTACATAGTAATGATCAGAGTGGTAATACCTTAGACATGTGGAAGCATTTCGTAATATGTATAGGTATTTCACTGCTAAGCACACACTGTAGCAGTGTTGTGACACATAGTGTAAGGAACAGCATGTTGAAATGTTTTCGCTAACTCTAATGTTATTTCACGTCTATGAGTGGGATGTTGGCTACTCCCAGAGAACGGTGGGGCAGTGGTGGCTTGGTGGTAAAGGCGCTGGGTTACTGATCGGAAGGTTGGGCGTTCAAGCCCCAGCACTTCCAAGCTGCCGCTGTTGAGCCCTTGAGCAAGGCCCTTAACCCTCTCTGCTCCAGGGGTGCTGTATCATGGCTGACCCTGCACTCTGACCCCAGCTTCCTGACATTCCGGAGTATGCAAAGAATAGAATTTCACTGTGCATATGTATATGTGATAAATGAAAACTCATTATCATGATTATGTTTCAAACTAAGGAAAATATCCTGGATTGAGTACAGATGGACAGTTTTTTTTGGAAATAGACCTATAATAGACAAAATTCCCATTTTGTAAGATGCAATGATGTGTATTTAATGCAGTGAAAGATTTTAAAGATTTTAAGGAAGTCTGCACTAAAGCAGCCTTTGCAAAGATTTAAAGTAGTAGCACATAGTATTTTTCCCCACTGTAACAAAAATAAAGAATAGTGTAGTATGTGTGAAATATTACATGGTGCTGAAAAGTGAAAGCTTACAGTAATCTGTGAGGTGACCAAGTGACTTTGTTTTACAAGAATAGTTAACGTTGAGTGCGAAGATTTCACTATAACATAAATCAAGAATCCCTCCCTTAACATTTCTTCCAATACTTTTAATGAGTCTTAATTAGGTAATATCAGTTTCAGGTAATGTTAAGTTCATTAGCCGTTTTTCTAAATAGCTGGCTGGAGATCATTTATAGCTTTTGCATCTTTATTGTGTAGCATCACTAACATGTTTGCCAGTGCTTTTCAACGACATATATTTATTTAATGTATTTGATAAATGTGTTGCAGGGTACTCAGCTGTCCCCAAACGGCCCCTGTGCATCTACAGAATCATCTCCTCAGGACATGCACAAGGTTTTTTTTTCGGAGATGAAACAGCCATCCCTACGTCAAGGCTATATCCCTATCCCAGTCACCCATGAAAATGTCGAACCCAGGCAGCAACAGTATCCACCATTTTCTTATATGTATCCGGCAAACCAGCAAAACCTAAGAGCAGATGGCCGGACTCCATCCCCAACTCCCACACTGCACTGTCAAACAAGATCTCCAGTACAGGCCACGCCAGAGGCCGATTCACACTGCCTGTCATGTTCACCTGCTTCACATGGACCTGAGGTACAATCCCAGTGTACTCGATTTTTTATGTAATGGGTACACACATGAAAGAAAAAGATACTAGCATTTTGGGAATGTATAGAGTATTTTAGGTAGGGGTGTTTTGGGACCTAGTACATGGCTTCTGAAGTAATTCTGTGCAGAAGCTTTTACTGGACAGAGTAAATTGTTTCAAAAACCTGAGCCTACTTATAAACACTTGGCACATCATACTATATTGGTAATAAAATATGCAGTAGTCAGGGATCTCTCAAGAAGCCATAAAACACAGAAATGTCTCATGGATATCAAACAATTGCAAACAAAAGACAGGTTTTATATATAAAAAAATCTTTGTTAAATATAGGTGTGCAACAATTACTGGCACCCTTTTAGTCTATACTTTGCCAAGATAACAGCTCCTATAATGGCTGATGTGGTTGGAGAGTACATGGCAAGGGATCTGAGACCATTCCTCCATACAGAATCTCTCCAGATCCTTCAAATTTCAAGGTCCATGCTGGTGGACTCTCCTCTTCAGTTCACCCCACAGGTTTTCTATGGGTTTTGAGTCAGGGGACTAGGATGGCCATGGCAGGACCTTGATTTTGTGGTCAGTAAACCATTTTTGTGTTGATTTTGATGTATGCTTTGGATCATTGTCCTGCTGGAAGATCCAACCACGGCCCATTTTAAGCTTTCTGGCAGAGGCAGTCAGGTTTTCATGTAACATCCATTGATATTTGATAGTCCATGATGCCATGTATACTAACAAAATGTCCAGGTCCTCTGGCAGAAAAACAGACCCAAAACATTAAAGAGCCACCACCATATTTAACCGTGGACATGAGGTACTTTTCCATATAGCTACCTCTCCGTGTGCACCAAAACCATCTCTGGTGTTTTTTACCACAAAGCTCTATTTTGGTTTCATCTGACCATAGAACCCGATCCTATTTGAAGTTCCAGTAGTGTCTGGCAAACTGAAGACGCTTGAGAGTGTTTTTGGATGAGAGTAGGGGCTTTTATCTTGAAATCCTTCCAAACAACTTGTGGTGATGTAAGTGACTTTGGATTGTATTTTTGGAGACTTTTTGACCCCAAGACGCAGCTAACTTCTGCAATTTTACAGCTGTGATTCTTATAGGCAATATAGACACACATCCTCTTCCAGGTTGATTCATAACATTTCCAGTTGACTGTTACTACTTAATTATTGCCCTGATGGTGGAAATGGCCATTTTCAATGCTTGTGCTGTTTTCTTATAGTCACTTCCCATTTTGTGGTGCACAAAAATCTTTTGCCGCACATCACAACTATATTCCTTGGCCTTACCTATTGTTATTAATCACTAAGGGAATTTGGCCTATATGTTACCTTATATTTATACCCCTGTGAAACAAGTCATGGTTGAACAATTTCCTGCTACTAGTCACCCAGGTGTACTAAAAAATTTTAAAATATCAAAAAAATGTGGGAATATACTTCAAATATATTTTTCTCATATGAATTCAGTGGGGTGCCAATAATTGTTGCACACATATTTTTAACAAAGATTTGTTCTGATAAACCTGTGTTGTGTTTGCAGTTGTTTGATATCCATGAGAGCAGAGTATTTTTGTGAATTTTTTTTAAACAAAATATCAAAAGGTTAAACAATAAAGACAAATTTCACAGCCTTCTTTGCTCATATTTACCAAGGGTGCCAATATTAATGGAGGGCACTGTAATAACAACTTATCAGATTCTGAAATTGATCTTCATTTATTTTATTGATTTTAGGTTCACCATGTGCACCATTCGCCACAGGGGACACAGTCTCATACCAACTCGCAGCATCAACCTTCCAGACCCAGCAGCACAGGCCTCCGGTCAGGCTATATTCCCATTCCTGTCATTCATGAGGGGACCGGAGGTAGCCCACAAACCCAGAATGTCCATCCTAAGCGCTTATGGCAAACAGAATATCAACCCTCCATTCACAGTCGTCAACCAGAAGAATGGAGTCCTGGCCCTGCGTTTTCCACAAGAGAAAAAGCCCCAACCTACCGCGAACATGTGCCCATCCAGCTTGAGCAGAATCGCTCAGCTAGTCCTAGCTTACTCCCCAGTGTAAGGGCTCAGGAGCCAGTCAGAGCACAGGTCATGAGTGAGAGGCCACAGGTAATATTGATAGAGTGAATTCTTAGGCATGTTTATTACAGTGTGAGATACACAGAACATACAGCAGCATGAATCAATGAGTATAAAATTCTGGTATAAACCTGAGCTGCTATACTTGTGATGTTTTATTTAAAACAATTAACCTGAATTGTACTACTTAACATTCAAACATTTAAATTGCAATAACAGGATAATTAGTTATTGCAATAACTAATGTCTTAATATCTTATCTTCCCAGGTCCAGCAGCATGTTACGCATACAGAGATTCCTAGTAAAGTTGATCATCCTGTTGAACATCGCACCAGCCTCCCCATTGAGATTCCTATTCAGAGAGTGGCTGAACCACAACAGTCTGTACCACATCCCATATTACCACTGACACAGCATCCCATACTGGAACCTGAACAGGAACTTATACAGACCCCCATACAACAGCCTGTGCTACAGTCTGAACAAGTGCCACCTCCAGTGCCAGAGACCGCTAATTTAGGGTCCATGCAGGTTCCAGCAGCACCAGAACCTCAGGAACCATCAGCCCCACAACCAGAAGTTGAACTCGAGGAGAAGGTGGAGCCAAGCTCAAGTCACCCAGGACTGACAAAGGTACAGCAAATATTGGAGCGGGTGGAGAAACTGGCCCAGGAGGTGAAAGGTTTTTATGGGAAAAAGAATGATAAAAGATATCTGATACTGGAGGAATTTTTGACCAAAGAATTGTTGGCTCTGGACTCGGTTGATCCAGAGGGACGTATAGATGTGCGTCAGGCCCGACGTGATGGTGTCCGCAGAGTACAAACCATTCTTGAGGAACTAGAGATGCTGGGTGAGCAATCAGAAGCACAGGTGAGCATCAGCAGCACTGAAGCTGAGAAAGGAGAGCCTAGTTTGATCAACCAGGCAGACATGGAGAAGGCCAAGGAGATATCATAACTGCAAACCAAAGCCCCCCTAGTATGAAAGAGACAATCACATCTCCTCAGTCTGTTATTGGTTGCATGCACAATTAATTTAATTGTTCTGTTGGCTGACAGTTAATATGTGATTTGTTTGCTGAGTGCAGTTATGTGTGCTGTTAAGTGATGGCGCTCTTGTGGAATTTTACTGTACAAGTGTCTTGTAGCAGGACCATAGTGGTGACCTTGTGGTGGCTAAGTTTCATCCTGAAACTCAGTCTCAAATAAGAGGCCTTTACTCAAATGAATGTGCTTTATTTTTGCTTCTACTTAGGACAAGTATCCGATGTTTGCCTTTTAGTCTTTTCCATGTATGATGAAAAGCTTTTGAAATTCCAATAAGAATACCCATTGTTTCATAGAAGGACACTGATTTTGTTCATTGATTTTATAACAGCGGTCAAAGAAAAATTATTTACAAGTGTAAAAAGGGTCAAGGTTACACATGAAAAACAAACTCCTTATATATCTATTCTTACATTTGGAAAACAAAAACTGATCAGACTATCCGTGTTTTGACTATAATGTTGTGATCTTGATACTTGTCAACATCAGTATTAATGGTTGAATGATATAGACAACAGTGTTATATTTCTATTCTATTTTTGTGCCAAAATGAACATTTTTACATATTTTCCAGTGGTAAAAATGTCCTCCATCTCCATTAAAGTGTATTCTCTACACAAAATATACATGAATAATAAAAGACCTGAAAAGTATACTGTGTATCCCTTCTCATGTGACTTCTGTGATGCTTTAGAACTCTGCAAGCACGTAACGACTGCGATATAAAGTAGCAGTGTACTGTTACTATTTGGTTGCAAAGTAAGTTGTGATATATGTATACTACCACAGATTTAAAAAAAAAAAAAAAAAACAACAATCAAAATAACTGCAATAAAAATAGAGTGCTATTTACTTATAGTGCAGCTGTATCATTTTTACTTTGAAAGTACATTCCACTGAAAATATAAATGGTCTAATATAGTTGGAACTGAGGTTACAATATTAGACCACTTGTTTCAGATGTGACTCAGGGTAATTATAGTAAAATGTTACCAAGCTGAAGCCTAAAGTATTTGTTGATTTAGCACATCAGTATACCCCATCCATCAATAAAAAGGACCACCACAGAACAGTTAGAAGGTACAGCTCATGTTTTTCCATGCACAATTTCTCTTAATCATCCTGTAGGCCTTTTGCTGGCCTGTTCTCAATCCACAGCAACACTGAGGTGCTCAAAAACTCCAGTGTTCATGCCAATGCTAAATACATCACCATGTTATTATCACTGCTGAGAATGGTCCACTGCCAAAATAATGTCAAATCAGAAGTAGTCCTATGAGGCCCCTTTCCTTTGTCTATCGCGGTCACACAAAGCACCCCTATATAGTAGGGGTACCTGATAAACCAGCTAACAAGTGTACCTAATAAAGTGGCTACTGAATGTACAGTGAATGTGACTAGTTACAAGATCAGATAAACTGAACAGTTCTGAAATTAAACACTTCCCAAAAATCTGTATCGGGTTTGTCAGTATGAACAATGTGATATGAACATTTAACTAGATTCTGATTTTTTGTTGTTAGTTAATATGCCTGATTTTATGCCTGGTTTTGATCACTGATTACTGACTATGGAACATTTTTCCCTCCACATCAAACAAAGGAATCCAGAAAGCACGTTTATAAGCAGCAGCAGTGGTGAATCATGACCAGGCCTGGGTTGTTGTGCTCAGTGTTTTTTTTCACTTGGAATGACGGAGACGGTCACGTGACGTGGTGCCTGCAGGAACTAGGGCTCAGCCACTCCTCCGTTGTTGCCACGTCCTCGGTACACGCTCTACTTTGCTGCTGAAGCGTTTGAATACATTAGCTTAATTATATTTGCGTATTAAAACACTCACTGGATGAGGTGGTTTACTTTTATAGGTTTTTTGAGGTCTCAATTTTAACACTGGCTCTGTACGACACTGCAAGAGTGTAATTTAAATGTGTCAGAGGACTTGGTCTATCATTTATTTGTTATTTATTGAAAAGTATTATACCACAGTGCTGTTGAATTCTCAAATCTGATTGGTGCAAAGGTGTTGATTAGGTGTGGATAAGACACTTTCTGCCAGTAGTTTAGATTTATATTAAAGTGCTTGTTCTAATGTATTATTATTTCTATAGTAACCGTCATTGGGACTTGTATGGAGCACAATTTATATCCATCCATCCGTCCATTTTCTATACCACATAACCTATTTATGGTTGTGGGGGAGGCTGGAGCCTATCCCACGGGACACCCTGGACGGGGTACCAATCCATCGCAGGGCACAATCGTGCACACCCATTCACACACTACGGACAATTTGGAAATGCCAATCAGCTGATAACGCATGTCTTTGGACTGGGGGAGGAAACTGGGGCACTCCGAGGAAACCCCCAAAGCAAGGGGAGAACATGCAAACTCCGTGCACAAAGGGCAGAGGTAGGATTCAAACCCCCAACCATATAAGATTCATCTTATAAACATATAGTCACTGATATAGTGAAGCTTTCTGTAAGGATTTGTTTCTTTAACATTTATGGACGTAGTCTCGGTTGGCAGTGCACAGTAATGGTCAGTACGTTTTTGAACCATGAGAAAGTCTACAGAACAGATGATTTTGCATTTTCCAGTTTCTCTGTATCATGCCATGCTGTGTTATTCATTCAAAAGAGAAAAAAACGAGATGCTGGTGAAGGAACGACCGTTTATAGCTGCTATAACATAAGTAATAACAGAAATGAACTTGTCTCCTGGATGTTCCACCAGATTAAATGTAACTATAATTGAATAGATAAAAGCATGTATCATTCAATTACTGTGGTATAAGAGAAACATAACACTTTGAGACGTGCTAGAAATTAATCAACGTCTGGGTTGAAACAGCATCACAGTTTGTTTTTCTTTTTTAATCGATCAATGCAGTGTTTTATATCTTACACAATACCAAGTCATTTAAATATAGATAATATGTATGGAAACCTACGTTTCACAACATACTGTGCAATGATAGTAACGATTCCGTAATTTTAAAGCAGTGTGTAGACTGCCGAGGTTTAGAACAGAGGTGGGAGGGTTTTGACACACCTGGCAACCCTGCACGCCTCTAAACTGCTCTGCTCTTCATTCACACGGAGGAAATATCAAAGCATAGGTCAGGCACAGCTAGACATATCTCCTATTGGACTAGTATTGCTGAAATATCTTCGTTGATATCAGATGGAGAAACGGTTAATAGCTAGCTAAAAAATTAAACTGGCGTAATGTTAAGTTGTACTGCTGTAGTATACGCTAATAGGTAGTTATAAGGTGTGCGCTGTCTCTGCCTAATAGTCTAAACTGTCATTTATCAGGACTAGAGCAGGTTAGCTAGCCGGCTAACTACCTGAGCTGTCTGCGTTGATGTGTGCTCTCCGGCGTCTCGGAGCGGAGATGTTTAGTGTTCAGTAGCTGCATGTTGTTGTTTTTTTTTACATTTTAATTTGACTTGACGTCGACATGGAGCTGTTTCAGGCGAAAGACCATTACATTCTCCAGAGTGGAGACAAGGCTCTGTGGTGCAGCAGGAAGGATGGCTCCATGTCTGTGAGACCCGGTAGGTTCATTCAGCGCTGACGTGCAGCTGTTTACAATAATGTGCTTAGTTCAGTATATTTATCTCTGTATTTCTTGCAAGGTAGAAAGTTGGGCAATAAAAACATAAGGGCAACTTACCTAGCTCTATGCTATACACGTCAAACATTCTCTTACTATTCATACGTAGTGTTTAGTCGTTTTATCAATCCAACAATGATTAAGTTGTTAGTATTTTGGGCCGTCAACTATGAGCATCAATGTGTCCTCGGTTTTATTTTTAATTTCCTACGCGTATTCCGGCATGTCCCGCCTTCTGTGCTAGGATTGGCTGATTTGCCTAGAAGCGTCCGCCGATTGGACAGTTTACATCGATGGTTAACGTATCGACCAATCATAAGGAAAGAGGCGGGGTTTGCACGCTAAAAAGAGGTGCCAAAAATAACGGGTCTGCCCTACTTTTCAAGAACGGAAGAGCTGCATGAATGTATTCATTTCAAGCCATTTGAAGTCGTGTGAAATGCAAAAGACTTAAATAATTGAACGCACCCCCAAAGCGCATGTTTACTTTCATATTTTGTCATAAGAGTGTAGATTTTTGTGACTGTCGGACTAAATGCAGAAGGCAGCCTGATTACAAGCTGGAAGATTTAGAGATTTGCCATACAACTACAGTCCACAACTGTGTTTCATTCTGAACCTGATCATCTCTGTATACTGTAGACGTGTACCAAAGAACTGCTGCTGTAATCAATCATAAAGACCGTCCTGTGCTCATCCCAGGACTCGTATTTACGGTATACTCATATAAAACAGTATCGTTTCAACACAATACTGTTTTTACTCTTCTACATCAGTATACTGTAATGATTTTATCATCTCACTATTCGATGTCATCCAACAGAAGAGGGCGGCTTCCGTTTTGAGTCCGGTTTCTTTCTCCTGTGCCATCTCAGGGAGTTTTCCTTTGCCACTCTCACTTCAGGCTTGCTCATTATTAAAAGAGCTGCACAGCTGTGCTATTTCTAGTGACCACATATATCAGTGGGCAACATAGACTAAGCATAGACTTGTGGTTTACACAGCAGCTTTTTGAAGATGGTTTAAAAAAATTGTGAATTTCTCAGGTCTCTGTGTGAACTTTTTTTTTGTTTTTTTGTACAAAGTCTACATGCTTGAGATGTCCAAGATAACGGCGAATACTGTTCGGTGTTATATAGATTAAGCGAGTCAAAGATTCATCAGATAAGGTCAGGTTTATTCTGATTACTTTAGTGAAACCAAGTAACGGTACTCATGTTTAAGCGGTGCCTTGAATAAAATCCGAGGAAAGGTTGAAGATGATCCAGACTGTTATTCCCAATAAGTGTCACCCAGTCAGTAAGTGTTCATTGAGCTAGTTGTGCATATCACATGTAACAGTGTCATCTGTGTTACATTTGTGTAGAACCTCAAAACGTAACAAAAAATCTGTGCACAAAATTTTGCTTGGCCTTTTTAAAAAGAAGTCCTAGATGGTCATATATCTGTTTCTCCATGTTCACGTACAGCTTTTGAAATCTACTGGCTACGCCATGTGTTAGAATGGTGCAAATATAACTGTGTAGTGCTGCAGCTTTCCAGGAGTTTGAAATGAAGATGGGTTTAATTTTCTCACGTTTAATTCAGGGTCCAACCCTCACCAATGACTTTGTCCTTACGTGTAGATTTAGAACCCTGATTCTAAAAAAGTTGGGATGCTGTGTAACATGTAATAAATGTAAATAAAAACAGAATGCAGTGATTTGCGAATCTCATAAACCCATTTGTTATTCACAATAGAACATAGAAAACATATCAAATGTTTAAACTGAGGAAATATACCATTTTACGAAACAAATAAGGTAATTTTGGATTAACCTAATTAGTCGCAAAATGTTCCTTCAATTTTATTTGTATAGCGCTTTTAACAATGGATATTGTCTCAAAGCAGCTTTACAGAAACATATAAACACAGGATACAGATTTTAAGTGTGTAAATTTATCCCTATTGAGCAAGCCGGTGGCGACGGTGGCAAAGAAAAACTCCCTAAGATGTTAAGAGGAAGAAACCTTGAGAGGAACCAGACTCAGAAGGGAACCCATCCTCATCTGGGTAACAACAGATAGTGTGAAAGTGAAAGAAAGTCCATTATGGATTTTACACGAAGTCTGTTTGTTGAACTAGTCCAGTGTTCATTAAAGGAGACCTGAGTGCAAAATTGTATGTGGTAATTGCAGTCCCAATAAACTCCAGCTGTTTCTTTTCCAGCCTTTTGTTGCCCCCCATCCCAACTTTTTTGGAATGGGGGTTGTAAAATTTTAGTGTATTGTAGTGTGGCAAGTGATGTTTAAATTCCTCTAATAATTATTCAGATGTGCAGGATGTCTTCTTACCTGATATGTAAATTGGACATATGGGTTAAGTTTGAAAAAAGATGCAGGGAAAACAGACAAGGATTATTTGCATTTAAATGGTAAATGGTCTGCACTTATATAGCGCTTTTATCCAAAGCGCTTTACACTGTGTCTCATTCACCCATTCACACACACACTCACACACCAATGGTAGCAGAGCTGCCATGCAAGGCGCTAACTTGCCAGCGAGAGCAACTTGGGGTTCAGTGTCTTGCCCAAGAAACTTCGCTATGTGGAGTCATGTGGGCCGAAAATCAGACCGCCAACCCTACGATTAGTGGACAACCCGCTCTACCACCTGAGCCACAGCTGCCCAAATTTCTATATTTACAAATATAGAATGACTGGGAGGACATTAACATTCGAGTTGGAGTGTTTGCACTGTTATGTTTGTTAGTGCAATCAGTTGTTTGTGACTGTCATGGAGACCTAGTGTTAAAACCCTGTTAGGATGTGAATGAGTCGACTACGGGCTCTCTTTCCTTTACCTTATGTGTGCAGCCAAGCTGAGCCGGTTAGGGTTGCAGCGCTGTTTCATTATTTAATTGGAAAAGGGTTTCCACTGTTTGTGTGGATCACTGACACCAGCTCCTTTGATAGACTTCTTGATTTTATAAGCAGGTATACACTAGACCTTGATTTACGTCTGAGGATAGCAGTAATCTGTGTCCTTTGTCAAGCTGGATACAAACAAATTTATTTGTAAATTGTGGTATTCACGAGAAGCGAGTTATTTCAGAAGAAAAGGTATTCCACAAAACCTCCCAAGTTTGACTCACGAATGTAAACTTCAGTTACGGATTATGTGTGTCAAGTTTAAACAATTAATTTATTTCAACTGTACACATGTAACAATTGTTAACAGAGAGAGTTTTTTTGTAGGAATAACTGTACTCACTTCTACTGGTTATTCTGTTGTGTGTTTCAGCAACTGACCTGCTACTAGCTTGGAATCCAGTATGTTTGGGACTGGTGGAGGGCGTTATTGGAAAGATTCAACTTCATGCTGGTAAGATAAATAGTTACATTGTTTTTGCTCAGGAACTGAAAGAGGAAATTATATAGGTGCACTTCCACAGGACTTCGATACTATCCTGATAGAAAACTACGCAATTCCTGGACAAGTTCCTGTTTTGCTTCATTACACCGCTCTGTGACCAGTATGCAAAATAACAGACCTGATGCAAACTATGCAGCGGTTATTTCATTTCAGTACGTGGAAAAAGAAGAGCAAAGTGGTGGACACATAGGAAGTGGTATTTTATGCTCTTTTTCATTGATTATGTTGTTCGTTACACAAATGTAGTGTTACCATGTTAAATAGTCTAATGCAGCCACATGCCGTAAGCGGCATTCACCTAGAACTAAGTAAAAAAAACCAAAAAACACTTATTTAACCTGTTTGGTTCACTTATTGTGTATTAAGTAAAGGATGATTGAAATGTTCTGCTTTGTTCTTGTGCTGAACTGTCTTGGATAAAAAGTAAGCTTTAATAACTGCGGGTAGGTTGAGTTTGAGGTAGAGTTTTTGTTCATTCTATGAATCTTTTTTTGTCTATGTTAATGGAAATGTTCTTGAGTTTCTGAAAAGGATCCTGCAGTCTAAATGCACCGGTTTGTTCTTCTTTCGAGACAACTGGGTCGAGTGAGTTACTTTGCTAGGTGAAAACACTAGGAAATGAAAAAAACACAAAAATAATAATAATTGAGAATGAACTGAAAAAGAACTTTGATAAATTGAAAACTTTTGAAGGAGGAGTAATCCTTCATGAAGGGACTGTCATGGGCAGTTGGTGGTTTAAGAGGCAGTCGACGTCACAATCGTAGCTGCATACATCATCCAACCACTGAGTGTTCATACCGGAAGGGTTTTTACCAAAGTGGGTTTCATTTCTCGATTGAGGACTTGTGTGAATGTCCACCAACTCGGTGCTTCTCAGGACTTTAGGAGACAAAGACCAATAATTGTGTACAGAATGAAAAATAAAGCAGTCAGTAATCAGATTTGCCAGGATAAACACATCACCTGGACTCATTTACAGAGTTCTGAATAAGTATGTATTTGACCTTCCTCTTCATGACTCCGATCACTTGTCACAAATCTTCACTTTTAGGTTCTGCATTTGGAGGTTAACAAGCGTGCTCTATTCTCTATTCCTTTGAAACTCATCAAGCTTTGCCAAGAGCCATACTAAGAACGTCAAATACATGCAGCAGTTGTATTCAGAATTCTCTAAATGAGTCAGTCCGGGTGATGTGTTTTGTCCTGGTATCTAGTTATTGTTTGCTTTATTTCTCTTTCTGTACGCAATTATTGTTTATTATACCATAGCCTTGTTGAATTCTGGAATCTGATCGGTCAAAAGCTGTTGATTCAGGCAAATCACAGGTTTGTACGAATGTGCTCACTGTAATACGTTTCTGTAATAACAACTCATTCACAGGGACTTGTATGGTGGGCACTCCACATAATCTAAGCCTAATAATGAACCATTTATACATAAACATTGATATGATGAAGCTTGAAGACATTTAAGGAAGAAGTCTCCTGTGTCCAGGCTTTGTTACAGTTTGAGATAAAGCTGTTCCCCTTAAGTTTTCTGGCACAGGATAGTCTTGTCTTCAGGACAGAGGACTTCTGTATTTATGGCTTCTTAGTAAAATGACAAGCTGGATATATATTTTTATATTATTAACTTCAGGAGAAAAGAGAGGCTGGTGAGGGAATGACTGTTCAAATGTAAGTATAAATGATTAAATGTAGGATGTGCTGTTAATTAATAAATAACAAATTGCAAATGTTGGCAAGTTGCTGTGGTGTAAGACGAATAAAACACTTGTGGACCTGCTGTTATAGGAAAATAATCAACTTCAGGGTGTTAACAGGCCTTCGTTTCATGCCGGGCCATTGATCATTTTCCTATAAAAGCATATACTGTCGTCTTTTATTCCTTACTTGTCTCCTAAAGTCTTGACTAATCCACATCTTGTTGAAGTGCCTGTGTAGTCTTCGGATTCACTGAGAGCATTTCTCACAGGAGTGACTCATCAGTGCTGGCCAGCCATTTCTCATCTCTCTGTAACTGGGAAAAGATGCCGTCACAGGGTGTGGAATGTAAGGAACTCTTCAAGCATGACGCACCCCTTTCCTTTCCCCTGCAGACTTTCCTCTGGGCCTGATTCTGATCCGCCAGAAAGCACTCGTGGGCTTATTGCCAGCAGAGCACAAGGTGTACAAGATCACAAAAATAACAGTTATCCCACTCTCAGAAGATGAACCACAGGATCTGGAATTAGAGGTGAGGCACAGTCTTATGGTCATTTGCAGAAAGAAACAAAGCATTTTTTTTTTAGTGTAGAATATTTGATCTGTTTGTTTTCTTCTTTTTTTTGATAGGCTATATCTTGTTTTGTGCTATTTTAACGTTCCTTTTCTCAAACCATATTGGTAGAATGCAGCTTTAGGACTCCTTGAGAGCTCAGTAGACTCCTCTCTCATTCCCTATTTATAGTGCGCCCTTCATCCCTATTATACACTGATTAGAAGACATTCGACTGAAGGCTTCTAAGTGAAATAGCATTCGGTCGATATCAGCTAGGTTATTTAGAGCATATGAGGTGGTGTGTGTGTCTCGAAGGTCGTCCAGAGGAAGCAAGATGTTCGTAAGGTGTCAGTCTCTCAGCGGAGCTTCTCGGATTGAAAAAGAAAAAGATGGTTTGCTCACGTAAGTGAAGCTGTCTGAGACTTTGAATCGGTAATCATTCTTCTGGTGTGCTGTCAGCAATTTATCTTCAACCACATACCACAAGATGATTATTCCGATATGTAGCCAGGTTAGTCATCCCCCTGGATAGCTAGTACTGTAGTCTTTATTTGTATATGTGTGAGAATCTATAGTTTATCTATAGTCAGAACCGCTGTAGATCGCTGTAGCTATCCTTTGCTTATAATCATTGCACATGAATTTATTACTAGGGTTGAATTAATTTTTTTTATTATTCCCCTCATGACAATAAATACATTTGTGTGGTTGTCTATGAAAACCTGTCAGATGTCACTGTGGATGAATTCTGGAAAAGAGTCAAAATTAATCAGCAATTATCAGCACAATTATAGATCATTTGAGAGGATATATGATGATATGGATCGCATTTAAATGCCGTTAGTGAATTTTACCTCAGGTGATGCGACAGGGACAGATGTGGATTGTACAGATAATCGGTGATAAATCAGTGATTGGCAGTAATGGTGTTTTTCCATAAACAGATTATTTTATACCTTTTGAGCTCGACAGGAGTTGTTTGTTGGAACTGGAGTGAACTCTTTAAATGTGTTTGTCTCCCGTTTCACTTTTAATAGTAGGAAATGTCAAAGTTTGACCATGTTAATGGTTTTCCCAGGCTGCCACACAACTTATTAATATCATGTTCATTTGGTTTGATTTTCTGTGCTCCATGTGAGCGAGTGAGATTAAATGATTCAGATGTGGTCAGCATGGTTTTGCTTCTCTTTATCTTTTCTAGCTTTGTAAGAAGCACCACTTTGGGATCAACAAACCAGAGAAAATTACCCAGTCTCCAGATGAGTCTAAGTTTCTGTTGAAGACCCTGAGTCAAATCAAGTCCAATGTTGCTGTTCCCAGCAAGAAAAAGGTTAATATGCTGATTTTAAAGCTCATAAATCTTTAACTGTCATTAATTTGAAGCAGTATTGTATTTCTTTCTGTATGCCTCTAGCCTGCATTTTCAAATGTGTGAACTAACGGAGATATTATTTAACTATTGTTTACCCTCTCATCCAGTTTTTCTCCTAGTCTTCTGGTTTTGATAACGTTAGTATCAGTATGGCGTTAATCACTTCTCCGACCCATGTTTAATGGATATTTGTTTAGCTTAATCCCGTTTGTTTGCTTTTCAGGTCAAAGAGAATAAAGAAAAGGAGCGTCTGGAGAGGAGACTGCTTGATGAGCTCTATAAGATATTCATGGACTCCGATTCCTTTTACTACAGCCCCACTTATGATCTTACAAATACTGTACAGAGACAGGGAGCCTCAGACAAGTCTGATCTGCCCCTGTGGAAACGGGTGAGGGGCCTCTCTATCCTGAGACAATGTCAGGATGTTCCACATTACATACCATACACTGATAAATGCACTGAAATAGTGCTAGATTTTCCACATTCTAAGTCAAAGTGGTATATGTACAAGTTAGACAAGGCATTCCATGTTTTATCTTTGTATTTCCTTTTTCCTGTGTGGCTATAGTCAGTGTATGCAGCATTTGCTACTAATGGTTAGGAGAATAAATTAAAAATCTGACTCACCCAAACTGGACAGTTCAACTGTCCAGTTTTGATGAGCCTGTGTCCATGATAGCCACATGTTCCTGTTCTTGGCTGACAGGAGTGAAACCCAGTGTGGTCTTCTGCTGTTGTAGCACATCCACCTCAAGGTTCAATGTTTTGTTTATGCTGAAATGCATTTCTGCTCACCATGGGTCTAAAGGTCTAGAGTGATTATTTGAGTTACTATAGATTTCCTGTCAGCTCAGAGCAGTCTATATTGTAGTCGGACTCGTGGCAACTCAATGGATAGCTGTCCAC
This sequence comes from Ictalurus furcatus, assembly GCF_023375685.1. NCBI lineage: Eukaryota > Metazoa > Chordata > Actinopteri > Siluriformes > Ictaluridae > Ictalurus > Ictalurus furcatus. The sequence continues at coordinate 22,647,182 of NC_071257.1, read as the reverse complement.
AAAAGCATCTGGTTTTCTGCAAACTGGCTAAGACTTGAAAGTTTGGAATCCATGGCTGTGGTGATTGTGTCGATCCACTGTGTAGCAGGCCTCCCTCCTCTACGTTGACCTTCCACTTTGCCCAGCATGATATCTTTTTTCCATTGATTGTTCTTTCTGCATGAAGTGTCTGAAGTAAGAGAGTCGAAGTTGTGTTGTTTGAGCTTCCAATGATCAGTCAGGTTTTCATTTAATTTGTTATATAGTACATGATGCCATGAATCCTAACACGTGTGTGTGAGTGTGTGTGTGTGTGTGTGTGTGAGAGAGAGAGAGAGACACACACACAGCAGGAGACCACACTTTTATTTGGTCTCGTTAAAAATGTAATTTACATTAAAAAGTGTTTGTAGACCTAATAACTGATAAAATTGTCTGGTTGCTCAGCCATGCCCCTTTTCTTTATAAGGTAACTCATGAGGCTTGCATACTTCCATCAGTGGGCGTGGGGTTGATTTAGGAGATGGAGAAGAGTTAATATTTTTATTGGAGTTGTAGCAGAGGGCTTTAAAATTTCCAACTGCTTCTTTAATGCTGAAGTAATGTCATAATTTTATTTCCACAGGTTGATGACAGATTCTTCTGGAATAAACACATGATACAGGACCTAATTAACTTACAGGTGCAAAATAACACATTTTTAAATGCACACTTGCCTATAATTAAAATACACCATTGCAACCCAACAGAATCTAAAAGCCTAAATTTGAATGCATCATATTGCAGGTTCCTGAGGTGGACTTTTGGGTGAACCCCATAATCCAAGGCTTTGTGCAGGTGGAGGAGCTGGTGGTGAACTACAACGAGAGCTCAGATGAGGAAAAAAGCAGCCCAGAGACACCACTGCAGGAGCAGCACACCTGTGTGGACGACATTCACCCACGCTTTACGGTGGCTCTCATTTCCAGACGCAGCCGTCACCGTGCGGGTAAAACACATTTAAAGATTTAAAGTGTGACACTTAAATGTGACCTGAAGCCTCTGGCTCAGGTCTGGTGCTCTTGACACTGTGTCGATCTGTAAGAACTGTAACATGATCGTTTGTAACTTGAGCTTTCTTGTCAAAGGCATGCGCTACAAACGGAGAGGAGTGGACACTGAAGGACATGTGGCCAACTATGTGGAGACAGAGCAGCTAATCCACGTGCATAATCACACGCTGTCATTTGTACAGACACGAGGCTCTGTCCCTGTGTTTTGGAGCCAAGTTGGGTACCGCTACAATCCCAGACCACGTCTAGAGAAAGGTATGGTATGGATGAAACAATTAGGCCTAGTGTGTAATGGCGGTAAATAAATGACAGGTAAATAAAATGTATAATTCTTTATGTAGGTGGAAAATTTTTGTTGCATAATTGTTGACTAAAGACATTAGTCCTGCTACACTGTACACCTCATCTGAGAAACATTTCCTGTTTTTTTTTCCCCTGACGATTGTTGTACAGGAGAGAAAGAAACCACTCCCTATTTCGCTTTGCACTTTGAGGAGCAACTTAAAATTTATAAAAAACAGGTAAGGTCTGCTGACGGATAACTGTGTCAGAAGGAGGAGAAGGGATGATTGAGGATCATTAAAGCAATTCTGTGGAAACCGTTAGCATCATTAAAAGAGAGATATTATGCAACTGATGTAAAATTAGAACTGTAAAGTGAAGATAATGACTGATATGAAACAATGTGAATTTACTGTGAACTTGTGAATATATAGTATACTCTGATCATTCACTGATTGGAATGATATTCTGTTTATTTCACCAGGTCATAATCAATCTGGTGGACCAAAATGGCCGTGAGAAGTTGATTGGTGATGCATACCTTAAACAGGTGCTGCTTTTCAACAACCCCAATTTAACCTACGTCTCATTTGACTTCCATGAGCACTGGTGAGAATACATATTACATGTTTTTCCATGTTGCATATCAGTCTGCAGATATAAAATGGGAATTTTAGCAGTATGGACTAGATTAAGATGGTGTTTTTGGATATCTGTGTACAGTTAATCAAGTAAAGGAATGTGGGATAGTCAAGTTTCTCTTTTTTTCTTTTTCCAGTCGAGGGATGAAGTTTGAGAATGTCCAGACGCTCACCGATGCTATCTCTGACATCATCACAGACATGCGATGGGGCTGGTCAGCATTCTCTTTTAACATTTTAAAGTGCCTATGAAATCAAAATATTTATTTTGGAGTTTTTTCCTAGTTGTCTATGTGAACCATATATGCCAGGAGATAAAATATACACACACAGTGTTTGATATTGATGAAATCTTTTCCTTGGCACAAATACAACATTCATGTCCAATTAAAATCTCTCCTAAACTTAAATTATGACTTTTGATTTGGTATTTGTTTTGTGGGGGTGTGGCATATCTTGAATGCTAAAGTCAAGTACAATTATTGATCGCATCCTAGCTAGCTATTTCAGACAGAAAGGGATCAACATACAGAGTCAGGTTTGTATAAATAAATATATATCTGTCTCCTAATGCACTAGAGTACTGATTATGTATCTACTATAGGGTGGACCAAGCAGGAGTCATCTGTACACAAGAGGGCATTTTCCGGGTTAACTGCATGGACTGCTTGGACAGGACTAATGTAGTTCAAGCAGCTGTTGCCCGTGTTGTTATGGAAAAGCAGGTATACAAAATTACCATTGTGTTATGGTTGTATGAACCCTATCCAGTACTACACTGACTGTACCAGTGATTCTCCTGAACCATGCTGATCTTTACATGTTTGCAAGTTAAGAGTATTTTGTTCCCGTTCTAGTTGAAGAAACTGGGGGTGATGCCCCCGGAACAGCCGCTGCCCCTCAAATGTTACAGGATCTACCAGGTGATGTGGGCCAACAATGGAGACACCATCAGCCGCCAGTATGCTGGCACAGCTGCTTTAAAGGTAACTCACAGGGATGACTGGATGTGAATCATCACGTTCATGTGGACTGTCTCGATCTGTTTGTCTGTCCCTATTGGAATATGTGCAAGTATTTAAAAATACAGTATAGACCTAGAAATAGATTAAAAGTAAACACTTTATGTAATTAGTGTATTTTCTCAAGCTGCTGATGCAAACATCCATTTTTTTAAAGTACACTCACTCTTTAAGTATGATGTAATTTGGTTCTTAAAATATAAAAAGTAAGGAAATATGATCATATTTGAATATTTCCTTGTAACATTTAGAATGGTACAAGCGAAACAAGCTTTAAACCCTGGGCATTAAAGCCATCTTGTCTACTAAGATAGTCTTCATTTTTGGCCTAATGAAATCAAAGCCTTGCCAGATTGTTTCTATGGAAAGATTTGAATACAACTAACTCGGTGCCGCTTTATTTATGAAGCATTTGAACAATTTTCCAATTTGCGTGTTTGCACTTTTGAATATTGATAGCATTAAGGCTTACTGTATGAATGTGTTATTGTTCATGACTACACATTGGCAGCTTAACTGTGGAACG